>NW_016808896.1:221999-231486 GCF_001698545.2 Rhinopithecus bieti | reverse complement strand
GTTTTTTTCATTTTGCAATCAGTCTTAAATTGTGATCAATTTAAAATAATGAGTTATAAGATGTTATATGCAAGCTTCATGGTAACTTCATATCAAAAAATATTCAATAGATGCAGAAAAAATTAAAAACAAGAAATTAAAACATACTACCATAAAAAATATCACCTTCATTAAAAAGAAGACAGGAAGGAAGGAAAGAAGGAAGAGAATACTACAAAACAACCAGAAGGCAAATAAAATAATGGCAGGAAAAAGTCCTTATTTATCAATAATAGCATTGAATGTAAATGGACTAAACTCTGCAATGAAATGGCATAGAATGGCTGAATGGATTAAAAAAAAAAAATAAGAAAACAAGACTCATTGATCTGTTGCCTACAAGAAACATACATTACCTGTAAAGACACACACAGGCTGAAAATTAAGGGATGGAAAAGACATCTCATGCTAATGGAAACCAAAGAAAAAAAGCAGGATTAGCTAAACTTATGTCAGACAAAATAAATTTCAACACAAAAACTATAAAAAAAGACAAAGAATGTCTGTATATGATGATAAAGGAGTCAATTCAGCACAAGAATATAACAAACATAAATATGTACACACTCAATAATAAAGCATCCTGATATATAAAGCACTTATTATTAGACCTAAAGAGAGAGAGAGACCTCAATACAATAGTAGCTAGAGGCATCCGACTTTCAGTATCAGACAGAACATTTGGACAGGAAATCAATAAAGAAACATGGGATTTAATCTGCACTATAGACCAAATGGACCTAACAGATATTTACAGAACATTTTATCCATTAGTTGCAAAATACACACTCTTTTCCACAGCACATGAATCATTCCCAAAAAGAGACCACATTTTAGGTCACAAAACAAGTCTTAAAACATTCAAAAAATTGAAATAATATCAAGCATCTTTTCTGACCACAATGAAATAAAACTGGAAATCAATAATGACAGAAACTTTGCAAAGTATACAAACACATGGAAATTAAACAATATGTTGTTGAATGATCAGTGGGCCAAGGGAGAAATTAAAAGAAAAGAGAAAATTTCTTGAAACAAATAAAAATTAAACCAAAACATACTAAAACCAAAGGAATACAGTAAAAGCAGTACTAAGATAAAAGTTTATAGCAATAAGTGACTACATTTAAAAAGTAGAAATACTTCAAATAAACAACCTACTGATGGGTCTTAAAGAACTAGAGAAGAACGAGCAAGCCAAATAAATATAAGTAGAAGAAAAGAACTAATAACTATCAGATAAAAAATTAGTGACATTATAACAAAAGAATAGTACAAAAAATTAATGAGACAACAAGTTCAATTTTTGAAAAGATAACCAAAATGGCAAACCTTTACCTAGACTAAGAAAAAACTAGAAGACTCAAAGTCAGAGATTAAAAGGTTACATTGCAAGTAATACTCTACTAATTCAAAAGATTATTTGAGACTAATATAAACAATTATATGCCAATAAATTAGAAAACCTAGAAGAAATGAATTCCTGGGAACATACAACCTATCAAGATTGAACCATGAAGAAATTCAAAACCTGAAGAGACCAATAACAAGCAATGAGACAAAACCATAATAAAAGTATCCCATTAAAGAAAAGCCTAAGACTCAATGGCTTCACTGCTGCATTTTACCAGACTTTTGAAGAAGAACCAACACAAATCTTACTCAAACTATTCTAAAAACTAAATGCAGAGGGAACACTTCAAAACTCATTCTGAGGCCAGTATTACCCTGATACCAAAAGCAGATAAAGACAAATCAAAAACGGAAACTACAGGCCAATATCCCTAATGAACATTGATGCAAAAATCCTCACCAAAATACTAGTAAACTGAATTCAACAACATATTAAAGAGATTATTCATCTTGAGCAAGTTGGATTTATCCCAGGGATAAAAGTATGGTTCAGTCAATGTGACACATTATATAAACAGAAAGAAGGAGAAAAACATATGATCATTTCAACTGATGTTTTAAAAAAAAAAGCATTTGATATAATTCAACATCCATTCATGAACAAACTCTTCAAAAAATTGGGTATAGAATGAACATGCCTCAACACAATAAAAGCCATAAGTGACAGACTGGCAGCTATTTTCACACTAAGTATGGAAAAACTGAAAGACTTTAAGATCTGGAACAAGTCAAGCATGCCCACTTTTACTACTGTTATTCAACATAGTACTGGAGTCCAAGCTAGAGCAATCAGACAAGAGAAAGAAATAAATGGCAACAAAATTGGAAAGAAAAAAGAAAATAATTTTAATCCCCCTTCTATTACTGCAGCTTGAAAGCATGACCTCCTGGCAGGAGGCCAACCCATTCAAGCGATTACAGCAACACATAACAGAACAAACTGCTCCAAAGAAGAAGAAAATAACAACTAATTCCACCACCTGCAACACCCTGGCTAACCAGAGGTCCTGAGTCTGTCCACATGACAACTTCACTGCTAACATAACCAGTATTCAAGAAAACCAGCACACTGAACAAAACTATAACCAAGGGCTCCCACAGAGTCCACTTCACTCCCTTGCCACCTCCACCAGAGCAGGTGCTGAGAGATGTGAAGATGGATTACATCAAAGGACTCTTTGTAGACATTCTTTGGCACCAGCCTAGAGTCTTGTAGCCTCACTGGGTGGCTGTATCCAGAAGGGCAATAACAATCACTGGCATTTTGGCTGTCAGGAAGCCCCATCCCTAGGGTGAGGGGGTAGCACCAAATCAAGGGACAAAATTCTGAACAGCGGCTCTTGAGTTTCAGATCTTTCCACTGAAATAGTCTACCTAAATTAGAACTAAAGTAATTCTGGTAATATGGCAAAACAAGTTTTTATAGCACTCCCAAAATATTACACTAGCTCTTCAGCAATGGTTCCAAACCAAAAACATTTCTGAATTGCCAGATAAAAAATTATCAGAATGTTGATTATTAAGCTACTCAAAGAGATACCTGAAAAAGGTGAAAACCAAATGAAATATATTTTTTTAAAATTACAGGGTATGGATAAAAAGTATCTAGAGAAGTATATATCACCAAGAAAAGACCATCGCAACTTCTGGAAACAAAAGACACACTTAGAAAAATGCAAAATATACTGAAGAGTTTTAGTAATAGAATCTAACCAGTAGAAGATAAAACTTCAGAGCTTAAATACAAGGCTTCCAAAGCAACCCAATCAACAAAGACATAGAAAAAATAATTTAAAATTAACAAAGTCTCCAAGAAGCTTGGGATTATGTTATATAACCAAACCGAAGAATAATTGGTGTTCCTGAAAAGAAGAGAAAGCTAAAAGTTTGAAAACTTATTTTAGGGAATAATCAAGGAAAGCTACCCTGACATTGCTAGAGATCTAGACTTCCAAATACAAGAAGCTCAAATAATACCTGGGAAATTCATCATAAAGAGATCATCACCTAGGCACGTACTCATCAGGTTATCTAAAGTCAAGATGAAAAAAAGAATTTTAAGAGCTGTGAGGCAAAAGCATCAGGTAACCTATAAAGGAAAACCTATAAGATTAACAGCAGATGTTTCAGCAGAAAACTTACAAGCCAGAAGGAATTAGGGTCCTATCTTTAGTCTCCTTAAACAAAATAATTATTAGCCAAGAATTTTGTATCCATTGGAACTAAGCTTCATAAATAAAGAAGAGATTAAGTCTCTTTCAGACAAATAAATGTTGAGACAATTTACCACTACCAAGCCAGCACTGCAAGAAATGCTGAAACAAGTTTTAAATCTTGAAACAAAACCTCAAAATAGAACCTCCTTAAAGCATAAATCACACAAGGCCTAAAAACACAACAACAACAACAACAACAAAAAGAATTCAGGTAGAAACTAGCATGATGAATAGATCAATACCTCACATCTCAATACTAACTTTGAATGTAAATGGCCTAAATCTCCATTTATAAAATACAGAATAACAGAATGGATAAAAAACCCACCAATCAAGTATCTTCTGTCTTTAAGAGACTCAACTAATATACCAGAACTCACATAAACTTAAGGTTAAGGGGTAAGAAGAGATATTCCATGCAAATATAAACCAAAACCTGGCAAGAGTAGCTATTCTTATATCAGACAAAACAGACTTTAAGGCAACAACAGTTAACAAAGGAGTAATATTATATAGTGATAAAAGGATTAGTTCAATAGGAAAATATCACAATCCTAAATATATATGCACTTAACACTGTAGCTCACAAATTTATAAAGCAATTACTACTAGACCTAAGGAATCAGATAGACAACAACACAATAATAGTGAGGAACTTCAATACTCCACTGACAATACTAGATAGGTCATTAAGAGCAAAAATCAATAAAGAAACAATAGACAAACTATACCCTAGAATAAATGGACTTGACATACGTTTACAGAACATTCTACCCAACAACTTCAGAATATACATTATTTCCATCAGTACATGGAACATTCTCCAAGATAGACCATATAGTAGGCCACAAAACAAGTCTCAATAAATGTAAGAAAATATAAATTATGTCAAGTACTCTCTCAGACCATGCTGGAATAAAATTGGAAATTAACTCAAAAAGGAACTCTCGAAACTATGCAAACACATGGAAACTAAATAAGCTGCTCTGGAATGATCTTTAGGTCAACAATAAAATCAAGATGGACATTAAAAAATTCTTTGAACTGAATGATAATAGTGACACAACCTATCAAAACTTCTGGGATACACCAAAAGTGGTGCTAAAAGGACAGTTCATAGCATTACATGTTTACATCAAAGAGTCTGAGACAGCACAAATAGACAATCTAAGCTCACACATCAATGAGTTAGAGAAAGAAGAACAAACCAAACTCAAACACAGCAGAAAAAAAGGGAAATAACAGAGATCAGAGCAGAACTAAATAAAATTAAAACAAAAATACACAAAATAAATAAAACAAAATATTGGTTCTTTGAAAGAATAAACAAAATCAATAGACCATTAGCAAGACAAACCATGAAGAAAAGAGAGAAGATCCAAATAAGCTCAATTAGAAATAAAAAGGGTGATATTACAACCAATACCACAGAAATACAATAGATTATTCAAGACTACTATGAAGACATTTATGTGTACAAACTAGAAAACCTAAAAGAGATGAACAAATTCCTGGAAATGTACAACCTTCCTAAATTAAACCATGAAGAAATAGAAACTCTGAATAGACAAATAACAAGCAGTAATACTGAAACAGTAATAAAAAGGAAATTGCCAACAAAAAAAGTCCAGGACTGGATGGACTCACAGCTGAATTATATCAGACATTGAAATAATGGGTACTAAGTAGCAATTCTACTGAAATTTTTGCAAAAGACAGGGAAATAAGGAATTATCCCTAAATTATTCTCTGAATCCAGGATCACCCTAATACTGAAAACAGGAAAAAAAACATAACAACAACAACAAAAAATACAAATCAATATTCCTTATGAGCATAGATGCAAAAATTCGCAACAAAGTACAACTTAACCAAGTCCAACAGCATATCAAAAGTATAATCGACCATGATTAAGTGGGTTTTATATCAGGGGTGCAGGATTGATTTAACATGCATGAGTCAATAGATATGATACACCACATAAACAGAATTAAAAACAAATATCATGTGATCATCTCAATAGATGCAGAAAAAGCATTTGACAAAATCCACCATCCCTTTATTATTAAAGCCCTCAGCAAATCAGCATAGAAGTGACGTATCTTAAGATATGTCATCTTTGACGAATCCAAAGCCAACATTATACTGAACGGGGAAAAACTGAAAGCATTCCTCCTGAAAACTAACAAGATAAGAGGCCCACTCTCACAACATCTATTCAACATAGTACTGGAAGTTCTAGCCAGAGCAATCAGATGAAAGAAAGAAATAAAGGACATCCAAATAGTTAAAAAGGCAGTCAAACTGTTACTCTTTGCCAAAGATATGACTGTATACCTAGAAAACCCTAAGGACATGTTCAAAAGCTCCTAGATCTGAAAATAAATTTAGTAAAGTCTCAGGTTACAAAATCAATGTACACTAATCAGTAGCACTTCTATACATCAGCAATGACCAAGCTGAGAATCCAATCAATAACTCAATTCCTTTTACAAAGGCTGCAAAAAAATACTTAAGAATATGCCTAACTAAGGAGGTAAAAGATCTCTACAGGAAAAACTACAAAACACTGCTGAAAGAAATAATAGATGACACAAACAAATAGAAACACATCCCATGCTCACTGATAGGTAGAATCAATAGTGTGAAAATGACCATACTGCCAAAAGCAATCTATAAATTCTATGCAATTATTTCCATCAAAATACTCTCATTATTCTTCACAGAACTAGAAAAGAAATTCTAAAATTTATATAGAAACAAAAAAGAGTCTACATAGCAAAAGCAAGACTAAGCTAGAAGAACAAACTTGAAGGCATCACATTACCCAACTTAAAACTACACTAGAAGGCTCTAGTTACCAAAACAGCATGGTGCTGGTATAAAAATAAGCATGTAGTCCAATGGAATAGAAAAGATATTCCAAAAATAATGCCAAATACTTACAGCCAGCTGATCTGCAACAAAGGAAACAAAAACATATAATGGGGTGTATTAGTATATTTCACCCTGCTATAAAGTACTACCCAATACTGGATAATTTACAAGAAAAGTGGTTTAACTAACTCATAGTTCCATATGGCTTGGGAGGCCTCTGGAAACTTACAATCATGGCAGAAGGCAAAGAAGAAACAAAGCATGTTTTTAGTTGGTGGCAGAAAAGAGAAAGAGTGAAGGGTGAAGTGCCACTTTTAAACAATCAGATATTGTGAGAACTCCCTCACTATCATAAGAATAGCATGAGGGAAACAGCCCCCAAGATGCAATCACTTCCCACCAGGTCCCTCCCTTGATGCATGGGTATTACAACTTGAGATGAGATTTGTGTGGGAACACGGAACCTAACCATATCATTNTATCATACTGCCACTGGCTCCTCCCAAATCTCATGTCCTTCTGACATTTCAAAACCAATCATGCCTTCCCAAAAGTCCTCCAAAGTCTTAACTCATTCCAGCATTAACTCAAAAGTTTAAGTCTGAAGTCTCATTTGATACAAGGCCAAAACCCTTCCACCTACGAGCCTGTTACAAAATAAAAAATAAAAAATAAAAAATAAAAAATAAAAAAAAAAGTTAGTTACTTTCAAGATACAATGGGGGTACAGGCATTGGGTAAATGTTTCCATTCCAACCTGGAGAAATTGGACAAAACAAAAGGGTCATAGACCCCATGCAAGTCTGAAACTTGACAGCGCGCTCATTAAATCATAAATCTCCAAAAGAATCCCCTTCAATTCCATGTCTCACATCCAGGGCATGGTGATGCAAAGGGTGGGCTTCCACGGTCTTGGGCAGCTCCACTTCTGTGATTCTGCAGGGTACAGACCCTGAGGCTGCTTTCACCAGCTGGCATTGAGTGCCAGCAATTCTCTAGCATATTACCAGTTTCCTTTCTTTTTAGTCTTTACGTCAAGCTTAATTTATCTTACACATTTGCTTACATTATCTCCCCACACTAGAATATAAGTTCCTTAAAGAAACAAAAAGGTCATATCTACTTGATTGTATCCACTGTACCCAGAGCAATGTGTGCTGCAGAGTAAGCACTCAATGAATACCTGTTAAATTTATTAATAGAGTCATTATCTAACAAATTTTGGAGGAGGGTACCATTAAATTCCCATTTTGCAATTGCAGAAACAAAGGTTCAGGCAGGTCAAGTAACTCGCCTAAGCTTATCAAACTTTTAAGTGGTAGAGCCAAGATATTAATGCAGATTTATCTTGATATTAATGTCAAAACGGTTGGAGAAACAGAACCCTTCAAGAAAAATGGATAATAACTAGCAAAACAGAAAATGTGTCAGAAAAGAGTAGTTTAACCTAAACCAAGAAAAGAGAACTAGAGGAGTTTCAAAAAGAAAAGGGATTAATAGTTTGGAGCATCACAGCAAGGTCAAGAAAGGGGAGGAACAATAATAGCTGACAGAAATTGTGCCAGAAACTGTGTGAAGTCCCAGACATACATTATCATATTTAATCTTACATTAAGGCTGTGATCACACCTGTAATCCCAGCACTTTGGGAGACTGAGACAGGTGGTTTGCTTGAGCCCAGGAGTTTGAGACCTGCCTGGGCAAGATGGCAACGAGACCCTACCTCTAAAAAAATTTAAAAGTTAGCTGGGCAAGGTGGCATATGCCTGTAATCTCTGCTGCTTGGGAGGCGGATGTGAATGGATCTCTTGAGCCCAGGAATTTAAGGCAGCAGTGAGCTGTGATTACACAACTAACAGTGCCTCGAATAATCGCACCGCTATTATTGGACATGCCAGCCTGGGCAACAAAGTGACACCTGTATCTAAAAACAAACAAACAACAACAACAGCTGTGAGTAGGTACCATTGTCATTCCCATTTTACAGAAAATAAAACTAAGGCACAAAAAACTAAATTGCCAAAGATCATAAAGCTAATGCATGATGGAGCAGCGCTCAAATCCAGATGTCACTTCAACTATCAATTACGTGGTCACTAGTGAACTTTATAGTGAGAGCGGTTTCACGGGAGCAAGAGCTGGACCGCATTGGGTTAAATAATGGCTGGTAAAAAAAAAAAAAGTATAGACAGCAGGTTGTACACTATTCTTTCTCGTTTACTGACTTTCAGGGAAAGGCAGGATAACAGACACAAGGTAAAGGGTAATGGACACAAGGTAAAAACTGGTTCTGTCTATTTACAATATTGAAGAAACTAGAGCACATGATAGCTAAGTCATATGTGGGCTTAAATTTCCTAACACTATGCTTTTAATTATTACTTCCATAGTTTATACATTTTGATGTTCATCTTCATAAATTGTAAAGAGAATACTTAGTATATTGTGTTAATCATTACAAAACCAATCTTAAAGAAACCCAACCCATCAAAGATTCCCCGCACTAAACATTCACATATTTTCATACTATGAACAGCAGAGACTCTCCAAGCAATGAAGGTGAATCACTCTATCTTCCTTGATTGACGATCATTATGAGCTGGTATTACAAAAGGACATTTTACTCTCTTCTTTCTTAGAGATACCAAGGATTTTTATTTGTTTTACTTGCAGGTACTGTAACATATGAAAATGAAGTCAAAATAAAGCAAATAGAACACCAAAATCAAGAAAATAATTATCTTAAATATACCACCGAATATTACCAAAAATGCTCAACAAAATGCTACCTATTTGGCTACCCCTGGTTTGTAAGGAAAAAAAAAATCAGCATGATTTTCTCAGTGGGAAAAAAGATCTGAGGCTCACCTTATTCTTCACTGTGAGGGTCCATCAACTTTAACCTTGTCCCAAGTTCCCATATCACAAGTTGGGAGGGTGGT
>NW_016808896.1:211991-221835 GCF_001698545.2 Rhinopithecus bieti | reverse complement strand
AATCTCTTCACTTTATATTTAAATAGCAAAAGTCATATCACTATTTCTAGTAAGAAGATGATGAACAGATATGGGGAGTCTGTGGTACACTAATTTTGGCTTTTAAAAATGAGTTAATATTATTTGAAACAAAAATACATGGAGAATTTTGAAAATATGGTTCCTCAAAAAAGCTTAAATTCTCAATTCTTTAAAATTGTTATTTTGAAAGATCAAAATCTATAATTATTTGCATGATTCTGGAAACTAGATTACCACATTATTACAGGAAGAGTATGTAACATAAGCAAAACACTATAAAATTCCAAGTATAATTTGAGCAAGTTTGAAGCAATAGCTGAACACATGACTCAAAAATGTCAATAATCTAGTTATTACTACCTGCTTCAATGATTAAAACTAATATAGGATCTGTCACACCTAACATGCTCATTTAAGATTAAGTGCTATCTTCACAAGAGTAAAACAAGTATTGAGAAAAAATTAACGAGTATATGCAGTTACACGCATCCATATTTTAACATGGAGTTTTCTTTAGTTAAACAGAATATCTCATCAAAAGTTTACATTTTCCATATTGATACAGTGCGTGTGTTCTTAATTCTAGTTGGCAGACATGGTCTCACCAAGTTCAGATTGATCTTTGGTCTTCTTCACCTCTTCATGGCTCAAGTGTATATATGCTATATAATGAAATGAACAGCTTAGTACTAAATATTTAGGAGCTCTGTCAATGACCAGGCTCTTGGGCTCAGTCTGCAACAAAGTTTATGACACAGTTTGCCTCTAGGGGCTGGAAACCCTGGCTTCTCCTAGGAGTGTAACGAAGCTAACTAGCCCTCCCGGGGAATGAATCCTCCTCTTTTATTTCATCGAAACAAAACTCAAACCAAGTGAACTAAACCCTATAAAACGTTCAGCCTCAATGAACGAATTCATTTTAAATTCAGAAAATGCCAGCAGTCTGCATGTGAAATCCACAGACGAGCTTAAATCAAAGCTGTTCTGAAGCAGTCAAGAGAGAATCTCAAAGGAGTTTAAGAGGTTAGAAATCTGGTCAGAAAATGAGTAAACTACATCCTGAACCAAGGGCAGTTAACTGCATATATCCACAGCCAAATGCTCCCAAACAGAGGCAATTAAGAAATGGAAGGCTTTGGGGAAACAGCAAAATCCAGGGAGACAAAGAGTAAGAAGTATTAAGCTAATATCGTAGAGTATGTATTAACTTAGAGCATGCTCTATCATTTGGGGATGAGTGTAGAAGGATAGTACATTGGTCCGAGGGATCGCAGGATTTGAGTAAAAGCAAAGTTCATGTTAAAAAGGAATAAAGTAAATAATATTGCATCGTCAAAGAGGCACTAAGTAAACTATCCAGCCAAATTATTATTGTTATAAAAGGCACAATAATGAGGAATTGCTGTGTGCCAGGCACTTCAATAAAGCTTTGCCTGAATCAGTCCTTGAAACAATCCTGTGAAGTAGGTACTCAAAGGATTAAGTAATCCCATTTTACTGATAAAACGTAAGCACAGAGAGATGAAACAGAGAAAAATGAAAATGGCTATTTGTTTTAGTATAAAAAGAAATTTAACCCTTATTGAAGCATTTATTCAAATAAGTAAAATTGATTCACTTACCATAAGAAATGTCTCTTAAATGTTGTGTGCTGCAAGGCACTGAGGATATCTTTGTCAAAAAATCTCCAGGATTTTTCTCTTTGTCTACTGCTCAAAATAATTTTTTGTTGAAAGCATCCAACTTCAAAATTCCAACCAAAAAATGTCAACATTGTGAGTCTAAAAGGCAGAAGAGGAATAGAAATCAAATACAGGCTCGGGAAAGATAGATTAAGTTGGCTTCATTTATGTGCATGAAATTCTCCCTCAACTGACAATGAATTACTTGAAAACTTAAAAGTTCTTCAAAGCACTCTATTCCCGATCCACCCGCACACACTGGACCTCTCATTATTACCTCTGTAGGCTGCCTATCTCCCCATTTGTAAAATGTGCTTCAGAGTATCAGCAAACTGAATAAAGAAAATACGCTACCAAAGTTTTCCAATTCCAACTTACTATCCTTGTAACATTTTTGATATCAAAAAAATCTACTATCACCTGATTGCTCATGCTGTTGAATATGTAACATGTGATATGGAAAAGTAACATATGACTTCTAAAGAACACTAATAAAATATCCATTATTTTATTTAGCTGGAAATATAGCTGCAATTTTTTATTAGGATGATGCAATTACCAAAGATGATGCTTTTTCACTGAAGAATATTCAACACTGACAATACACATTTCTGTACTTATTTTCATAATTTTATTTGAATGCCATTGATTTAGTATCCAGTGTATTTGAAAAAATAAAGACAAAAGACATACTCATAAAAGAATTAGTTATTTCTGTCACTACCTAAGGTCAAGTATGCTACTTAATTAGGCCTTACCTAAACTGCAATGCCTTGAAATGTGTTTTACGCTATATAGTGTCAATTAAATAATCTATGGAGAAATCATCAAAGGTCAGAATATATCCCTACTGAAAACAATGTTTACATATAAATAACAGAGGTAGTTTGCTTTATCGATTAACACGAATGAGATAAAGGCCAATTATAAAAGAAATACTAAAAATAAAATGCCAAGTACATACTGAAAAAACTTTAATTCAGAGGTATGCAGCTCCTATTCACTTGAATGGATTACACATGAGTATATAACAAAGAATACATCTTTTCAATGTAGTCACATTTCTACAAGAAATAAGTCAAATGTGCAGTGCTTATCTAGAGTAACACAAACAGCCTCACCAGGATCTAATTTACAATTTTACTTCTTGGTATTTCATCATTTTTAAACTGGTAATAATAATAGGGCCTACGTAACAGAAATTTGGTAAGAATAAGTAAAATAATCCATGTAAAGTTCTCAATCCACTGCTTGGCACACACTGATTGCTCAATAAATGTTACCTATTATTGTTCTTATTCTATATAGTGAAGTAACACAAACACATTACAAGGTAAAACGTGATAAGTGCTGTTAAAAATATACAAACGTCTAGGAGACTTGAGGAAAAATAGTTGAGCATGTTTGTAAGATTTGATAAAAAATATTGTTTTATATTTCTTATATAAAATTTATTTCAATTTTATATAATAATTTAGGGATGTAGAGAGGTCTGACAGGTGACAATGAAAAAGTTTATGGCCATTTCCAAACAAGAGTGATGAGAGTTTCAGAAGTGAAAATGTACACAGTATAAGTGAGTAGTAATACATATTCTATTTTGGTTGGATTCTTAGCAATTAATGAGAGTAGAAAAAGTCAAGGTAGAGGAATTAGAATGGATCAATATCATGCAAAGATGTGAATTTGAGTGCCAGGTATCTACACTTAATTGAGGATGCAATGGGAGATCTACAGAAGAATGTTGAACAAGGGAGTTCCATAATCGATACATAAATAGGTAAGACACATAAATAAAAACTAGAAAACCAACAAGAAAACTGTTGCAATGATCTACCAAAAAAAAAAAAAAAAAGGTTACAGATCGGGAGGCAGAGCAAGATGGTAAGAATGCAGAATAGAAAGCCCCACCCATCATCCTCTCTGCAAGGACACCAAGTTAAAAACTTCTACAAAAAAAAAAAAAAAAAAAAAATCATTAGAACCAAAAATCAGGTGAGCCAGGTGAGCACTCACAGTATTTGGTTTTAACTTCATATCTTTGAAAGAGGCACTGAAGAGGTAGCAGAAAACAGTCCTGAATCACTAACACCATCTCCTTCATCCCCTGCAGAAGTGGTGTGTTACAGAGAGCATTTCTGGGCGCTGGGGGAGAAAAAAACACAATTGTGAGGCACTGAGTTCTGTGCTGTTCTGTTAGAGCAGAAAGAAAAACAAGATCAAACTCAGCTGATGCCTGCCCACAGGGGAAACATTTAAACCAGCCCTAGTCAGAGGAAAATCATTAATCTCAGTGGTTCAAAATTAAGTGTGTGCAAAACTTGTCACTGAGGGGCAAAGTGCTCTCATTCTCTAAGTAAACTTGAGAGGCAGTCTAGGCCGTAAGGACTGCAACTCTTAGGCGAGTCCTAGGGCTGAACAATACTCAGAGACACTGGACTGGGGGTTGGGGGAAATGAGATACACTGAGACACCAAATAGGGCAGCCAAGGGGGTGCAGGTATTTCCCAGGCTTCAGAGCTTGTAGCTCCAAAAGAGACCCCTTTATTACACATGAGGAGAGGAGGGCGAAGAGTTGGGAGAACTTTGTCTTGCATCTTAGATAGCTGCTCAGCCACAGCAGGATAGGGCACTAGTCAGAGCCATGATGCACCCATTGCAGGCTTTAGCTCCCAGCTGACATTTCTAGACACACCCTGGGCCAGAAGTAAACTGGCTCCTTTAAGGGAAGGACACAGTCCTGACAGCTTTTATCACCTGCCAACTCAAGAGCCTTTAGGTCCTGAAGAGCCAGCAGCCATACCCAGGTACTACATGGAGGGCTTTGGTGACCCTCTGAGGGTTGTTGGTTTCAGATGAGACTCAGCACACTACCAGCTATGGTGGCTATGGGGCAAAAGTCTTTCTGCTTGAGAAAAGCAGAGGAAAGAGTAAAAGGGACTTTGTCTTTTACCTCAGGTACAAACATCACCATATGGGAGTACAGCATCATGTGGACTCCTAAGGTCCCTGACTCTAAAACTTGACTCTTGAACAGCATTTCTGCACCTGCCCAAGACCAGAGGGGAGCCCACTGTCCAGAAGGATGAATCCCAGGCCAAAATGCATTCACCACAAGCTGACTTAAGAGATCTTGGGCCTTAAGGGAACATTTGTAATAGTCTGACAGTACTCCTTATGGCCTGGGTTAGCAGTGGCTATAGAGTGAGGCTCCTCTGAGTTGGGAAGGCCTGCGACTTGTGGTTTGAGTGTCAGCTCAGCCACAATACAATAGAACGCCAGATAGACTTCTAAGGTTTTTGTCTGTAGTCTCTGACTCCCCGGCAGCACCCCTGGACCAACCTGGGGCCTAGGGGAACTCACTACCCTAAAGTGAAGGACACAGGCCTGATTGGCTTTGCCACCTGCTTATTGTAGAGTCACAGGGCCTTGAGTAAACATAGGCAGTGATGAGGGAGTGATTAGAGCAGGCCTTAGATGAGACTCAGTGCTGTGCTGGCTTCAAGTCTGACCCAGTGCACTCAGAGTGGTGGTAGTCACTGGGTTCTTGTGTAGATCCATCCCCAGCTTTAGGTGTCTCTGAACAGAGAGAGGGATACTATTTGTTTTGGAGAAAGTGAGGAAAGAGAAGAAGTGTGTCTACTTGGTATCCAGAAAATTCTCCCACATCTTGCCCAAGACCATCAAGATGGTACATCTATGTATCTGCAAGAACCACAGCATTACTGAGCTTGGGTATCCTCTAAAGCAAAAGCAGCTTAGATAACAATACCCAAGTCCTTTCAAATATCTGGAAAGCCTTCCAATGAAGGACAGCTCCAAATAAGCCCAGATAGTGAAGACTACAGTAAATACCTAACTCTTCGATGCCCAGACATCAAAGAACATCTACTAGCATTAAGATTTTCCAGGAAAACATGACCTCACCAATGAATTAAATAAGGCACCAGAGACCAATACTGGAGAAACATAGATATGTGGCACAGATGATTCAAAATAGTTATGTTGAGGAAACTCAAAGAAATTCAAGATAACACAGAGTAGGAATTCAGGATCCTATCAGATAAATTTAACAACAAGATTAAAATAATGAAAAAGAATCAATCAGAAACTCTGGAGATAAAAGATACACCAAGAAGAATAATTATGCAGATTGAAGAAAGACTATTTGAAAATACACAGAGAAGACAAAAGACAAAAGAATAAAAAACAGTGAAGCACAACTACAGGATTTAGAAAATAATCTCAAAAGGGAAAATCAGCCTTAAAAAGGGCTTAGAGAAAGGGATAGAGGCAGAAAGTTTATTCAAAGGGATAATAACAGACAACTTTATAAATCCAGAGAAAGATATCAATACCCAAGTATAAGAAGGTTATAGAACACCAAGCAGTTTTAACCCAAAGAAGACTACCTCAAGGCATTTAATAATCAATTTCCCCAAAGTCAAGGATACAGAAAGGATCCTAAAAGCAGCAAGAGAAAAGAAAGGAATAACATATAGTGGAGCTTGAATATATCCAGCATCAAAGTTTTCACTAGAAACCTTACAGGCCAGAAGGGAGTGGCATGATATATTTAAACTGATATATATCTGGCAAAAACCTCCTTCAAACATGAAGGAGAAAAATTGACTATTCCAGACAAACAGAAACTGAGGGATTTCATCAATACGAAAGCTGTCCTAAAATAAATGCTAAAACAAGTACTTCAATCAGAAGGAAAAAGACATTTATGAACAATAAATAATTGCCTAAAGGTAAAAAAAAAAACTTACTGGCAATCGTAAGTACACAGAAAAACACAATGGTATTATATTACTGCAACTGTGGTGTGTAAACTACTCTTATCCAAAATAGCAACACTAAACAAGAAACCGATCAAAAATAACAACTACAATAACTTTTCTAGTCATAGTCAGTAATAGATATAAATAGAAACGGAAACAACAAGAATTTAAAAGGCATAGGTATGAAGTTAAGGTGTAGAGTCTTTATTTTCCTTCTGCTCATTTGTTTATGTAAATAGGTTTAAGTTTGTTATCTTGTTAAAATAATGGTTTATAAGGTAGTACTTGCAAGCCTCGTGGTAACTGAAAACCTTACACAAAAAATAAAAAGCAATAGACTAAATCGTATCACCAGAGAAAACCGTCTTCACCAGGGGAAGACAAGAATAAAAATAAAAAGTAAGAGAAGACCACAAAACAACCAGAAAACAAAATAACAAAATGGCATGAGTAGGCCCTTACTTATTGATGATAATAATGAATGTAAATGAACTAAACTTATCAATTAAAAGTCATAGCCTAGCTGAAAGGATGAAGAAAATAAGACCCATTGATCTGTTGTCTACAAAGAACACATTTTTACCTATAAAGACACACATCAACTGAAAATAAAGGGATAAAAAAAATCCATGCCAAAGGAAACCAAAGAAGAGCAGGAGTCACCATATTTATATCAGACAAAATAGATTTCAAGACAAAAACTATCAGAAGAGACAAAAAAGTCACTATGTAATGATAAAGGGGTCAATTTTCCAAGAGAATATAACAATGTGAATACCTATGTACCCAACAGTGGAGCACTCTGATATATAAAGGAAATATTATCAGAGATAAAGAGAGAAATAGACCACAATATAGTAATAGCTGGAGACTTTAACACCCCACATTCAGCATTGGATAGATCTGCCAGACAGAAAATCAACAAAGAATCATCAGACTTAATATGAGGTATAGACCAAATGGATCTAATAGATATTTACAGAACATTTCATACAATGGCTTCAGAATACACATCTTTTCCTCAGCACATGGATTGTTCTTAATTCTAGACCACATGTTTTGTCATGTTAAAAAACTGAAATTATATCAAGCATCTTTTCTGACCACAAAGGAATAAAACTATAAATTAATAACAAGAGGAATTTTGGAAACCATACAAATACATGGTAATTAAAAAATATGCTATTTAATTACTAATGGGTCAATGAAGAAATTAAGAAGGAAATTGAATAGTTTCTAATGGAAACATAATGTACCAAATCCTAAAGGATACAGCAAAAAGCAGTAATAAGAGGAAATTTTATGGCCATAAGTGCCTACATCAAAAAAGGAAAAACTTTAGTAAATCTGATAATACATCCTAAAGAATTAGAAAAACCAAGAGCAAACCAAATCCATAATTAGTAGAAGTAGAAGAAAGTAAATAATAAAGATCAGAACATAAATAAATGACATTGAAATAAAAAAATACACATGATCAAGGAAAGAAAAGTTAGTTTTTTGAAAATTTCAACAAAGTAGACAAACATTTAACCAGACTAAGGAAAAAAAGAGAGACTATCCAATTATATGAAATCAGAAATGAAAAAGGAGACATTACAAGTGATACTGCAGAAACTCAAAGGATCATTAGTGGCTACTATAAGTAACTTTATGTCAATAAATTGGAAAATCTGGAAGAAATGGACGAATTCCTAAATACATACAACCTACCAAGATTTAGCCAGGAAGAAATACAAAACCTGAACAGACAAACACCACATAACGAGATTAAAGCGATGCCTGCATTCCAGTGTTTGTTGCAGTGCTGTTTACAATAGCTAAGATTTGGAAGCTACTTAAGTGTTCATCAGCAGATGAATGATTTTTTAAAATGTGGTAGATATATACAATGAAGTACTATTTAGCCATAAAAAAGAATGATATTTGGTCATTTGCAACAACAGGGATGGAACTGGAGATTATCATGCTAAGCGAATTAAGCCAGGCACAGAAAGACAATCATTGCATGTTTTCATTTATTTGTGTGATTCGAAAACCAAATCAATTGAACTCATAGATATCGAGAGTAGAAAGATGATTACCAGAGGCTGGGAGGAGTAGTAGTGAGCTGGAGAGGCAGTGGCGATCAAGGGGTACAGAAAAGTAGAAAGAATAAGACCTACTATTTGACAGCACAGCAGGGTGACAGTAGTCCATAATAGCTGTACGTTTTAAAATAACTTTAATAGTATAACTGGATTGTTTGAAACTCAATGGATGAATTACTGGGAGGATGGATACCCCGTTCTTCAATAATGTGCTTATTTCACATTGCATGCCTGTGTCAAAACATCTCATGTACTCCATACATATATACACCTATGATGACCACAAAGTTGGCAGTGGGAATGAAAAGTACAAAAAGTTAAGACAAACGTTTTAAATGAAAATTCCATAAAAATGGCTAAAATAAGTTTGACATGAAGCAAAATGCTAAGAGGGAGAAATTTAAACATTTCTCCATATGGGGCCAGTAGTTATGCTCGAGGTTGTTGTCAGTACCAAGAAGACTACTTGGGAGGAGTCTTAGTCAAGTTCTGCAGAGCATGACATGAAAATAGAAACCTAGCACAAAGATAAAAAATGCAGCCTATTAGATAGGAACTAGTTTGTCTTAATGATCAGGAGCAGACAAACAAACAAAACTATAAGAAATCAGCTTGAAAGTTAACACAATACCTGTATTGCCACAGCTAGCATGCAAAGATGCTTTTTGTTCTTCAGGAAACTATATTTTCCTTATATATATATTTTGTTAAATCATCATTTTCATTAAGTTAATTGGTAGTCTTCTTTCGCTTCTTTGCATAACTCTTGACTCTTTAGAGACACTTTGGCAATACATAAATAATAAATAATAAGTCCAAATGGCATCAGACTCTAGAATTAATGGACCAAAGTTTGACATGTCTCAAGAATCAGCATTCACATCTAGTAGACTTTAGCCACAAAAATATTTTGCTTTCTCTGTAACACCATGGGGGAAAAATTTTGAATTGAAAAGAAAAAGAAAAATTATTTCTGATACTTCTATATAAATTATTACGCACAAACTACAAAAACAAAGTAATTTTTATTAGAGGGCAATATTATTTGGAAGGCATTATCAGTGAAAAAATATAATCTTAAACATATACCTGTAGCCTCTTCCATTCCTTAGGCAAATGGCACGAGTACAACAAAACTCCACAAGTGTGTGATCATAGTTACCTGTGAACCTTAGCTTTCTTTTCAGATAAGTGGTTCCTTAGCAGATCCTAATTACTGTTGTGAGCACTTTGAATTTAACAGAGAAGTGGCTGAGGGCCATTT
>NW_016808896.1:209337-211360 GCF_001698545.2 Rhinopithecus bieti | reverse complement strand
TTACACTTTTAAACTAAAGTATGTTCATACAATAACTTTGTATTTTAAAGTAAATAACACAACAGATTTTTTTATGGCTAATAGAGAAGCAAAGCATAATGAGGGATGAATTTAAAGTTATCCAGTGCATTCAAACCCTAGGGATAAGATCACTAATTAAGTAGTGATTAAAATTAAAGACCAGCATTTGTGTGGTTCTACATTTGATCCACCAATTTATTTTCTTCTTCTCCCTGGAGTATCTGTTTCAGTTTCTATAATTTCCAATATTTGATTCATTACCAAGAAGAATAGAAAAGCTTAACTTTTGTCTCTCAAAACTGTTCATTTATTCTTTTCTTCTTCTGACTTTAAGTATTCTATCTTTCCATGCTGTACCAGAGTCTTCTGTTTCATTTCTTTTTCCACAATTCATAAAACAAATATGCACCTTTGATGATGTTATGACATTTTTCATACAGGCTGTCTACTAAACAATAAGGTGCAGTAGATAACTGAGTTAGCTATATAAGTATCATTCTAACATTATCTGGATAACTACTTCACTTTCCTCCCAAACTTTCAAGTTCTATCTCAAGTTCGTTTGCCTGGTTCTTCAGCTAGGCATAAGCTAGTTTGATTTATATCATTTATTTACTCTATTTTATATATTATCAAAATGACACATTCCACTTGGCCATGATTCCATGTTTTCACCAAGATAGCTTCAATGATAAACATGTGGCTCTGACTAAATAATTCCTTCAGAAAAGTTTATTCAGTGGAATACGGGTCATTTTAAATATAGGTGGCATTTGTACCTTTTGAAATTTTCTTGTGGCTATATGGGTAAACTACATAATACATTTTAAGTTTTGTATTTTTATTGAGTGAGTGAAACTTAATTTGGCATTTCTATTAGCTCATTATAACAGAAAAACTCTTCAGATGTATATTTTCAGAATCAGTGGCACATTGGTTTACACCTGATAATATTAAATCCATTTACTTATATATGGACTAAAGACATGTAAGGAGGAGATGAATATCATGTAAAGCCAAAAAAAAAAAAAAAAAATAGGATGATGTAGCTCTCTAAATGTCAAAATAAGCTCACAAGTGTACATAAAACTGATGACTGTTACACTTGAAAGTTCTGTATTTTGCTATGATGTTTAAGTAACAGATCTAATATAAAACTTTATTAAAAGAAATATGACAATATTTTATTAATGTATTTTGTTATAATAATAATAATGCTCATGACAGAAAAAGGAAGCAATACACAGAGTATAAAATAAAATGTAAAAGTTCTATTCAGCTCCCTGTCTCACTCCTCAGAGAAACATACTGCAAACAATGTATGCATTGTGCTAGATAATATATGTGTAATAAAAACATAAATATTATATGTACACACATATGCACAAGGAAATATAAAAGACAGACAATAGATATACAGACAGACAGACTTGGTGTGTATACATATATAAAATATGTTCATATATAAATATATAATGTAAATGTAACTGTCCCATCGAGATTATTATATAAACTGATTTTTTTCACATAATATATTGTGAAAATATTTCTGCACCAGTGTATATAGATGGTTCTGATTTCTTTCAAAGTCTATTAGAATTTGATTTTATGAGTACATTATAATCTATGTAATCAATCACCCATTTTCAGAAAAGTTATTTACAGCTTTTACCATTACAAATAATAGAACAACCCTTGCACATACATACGAATGTACTCTTGTGACTATGTCTATAGGTATAGTCACTTTACAGTGGTGGAAACGGAAGGAAAAATGTTAATTTATGTTGTAATATGTGGACAAATTACCATCTAGAAGGTTGAATCAATATATAATTAAACAATATGAATGCCCATTTACATATATCCTCACCAAAAAAAAATATTAAACTTTATTTAGAGTGATGATTAAATGGTAGCTCATAATTAGATTTTATTTTATTTTATTTATTAATAATTGATGATGAGTACACTTTAAAGTATTTATTTTCTATTAGTATTT
>NW_016808896.1:201240-205677 GCF_001698545.2 Rhinopithecus bieti | reverse complement strand
CTATCCATAAGCATGGTATGTTTTTCCATTTATTCACGTCCTCTCTGATTTCCTAATAATGGTTTGCAGTTCTCCTTGAAGAGGTCCTTTGCTTCCCTTGTTAGCTGTATTCCTAGGTATTTTATTCTCTTTGTAGCAATTGTGGATGAAAATTCATTCATGATTTGGCTCTCTGCTTGCCTGTTGTTGGTGTATAGAAATGCTAGCAATTTTTGCACATTGACTCTGTATCTTGAGACTTTGCTGAATTTGATTATCAGCTTTAGAAACTTTTAGCCTGAGACAATGGAGTTTTCTAGCCATAGGATTATGTCACCTGCAAACCAAGATAATTTGACTTCCTCGCTTCCTATTTGAATACCCTTTATTTTTTTGCTCTTACCTGATTGCCTTGGCCAGAAATTCCAATAACTTGTTGAATAGAAGTGGTGAGATCACATCCTTTTCTTGTGCCTTTTTTCAGGGGGAATGCTTCCAGTTTTTGCCTATTCAGTAGGATATTGGCTGTGGGTTTCTCATATATGGCTCTTATTACTTTGAGATAAGTTCCTTCAATACCTAGTTTTAAGAGTTTTAACATGAGGAATATTAAATTTTATCAAATGCCTTTTCTGTTTTTATTGAGATAATCATGGATTTTGTCCTCAGATCTGTTTATGTGACAAATGAGATTTATTGATTTGTGTATGTAGAACCAACCTTGCATCCTGAGGATGAAGAAAATTTGATCATGGTAGATACGCTTTTTGATGTGCTGCTGGATTTGGTTAGCAAGTATTTTATTGAGGATTTTTGCATCGATATTCATCAGGGATATTGGTTTAAAGTTTTCTTTTTTGTTTTATCTTTGTCAGGTTTTGGTGTCAGGATGATTCTGGCCTCATAAAATGAGTTAGGGAGGAGTTCCTCCTTTTCAATTGTTTGGAATACTTTCAGTAGAAATGGTACCAGCTCTTCTTTGTGCCTTTCAAAGAATTCAACTGTGAATTTGCCTGGTCCTGAGCTTTTTTTGGTTAGTAGATTGTTTATTACTGCCTCAATTTCAGAATGTGTTATTGTTATTCAGGGATTCAATTTCATCCCTAGTTCTGTCTTGAGAGGGTGTATATGTCCAGGAATGTATCCTTTTCTTCTTAGATTTTCTAGTTTCTTTGCATAGATGTGTTTATAGTATTCTCTGATGGTTGGTCGTATTCCTGTGGCCTCAGTGGTAATATCCCTCTTATCATTTCTGATTGTATTTATTTGATTCTTCTCTTTTCTCCTTATTAGTCTAGCTAGGGGTCTATCTATTTTATTATTTTTTTCTGGAAAATCAGCTCCCAGACTTGTTGAGTTTTTGAAGGGTTTTTAGTGTCTCCATTATCTTCAGTTATACTTTGATTTTGGTTATGTCTTTTCTTCTACTTGTGTTGGCATTTGTTTGCTTTTGTTTCTCTAGTTCTTTTAGTTGTGATGTTACATTGTCAACTTGAGATCTTTCTAACTTTTCGATGTGGGCATTTAATGCTATGAATTTTCCTCTTAACACTGCTTTAGCTGCATTCCAGAGATTCTTATGTATTGTCTCTTTATTCTCATTACCTTTAAATAACTTCTTGATTTCTGCCTTAATTTCATTATTTACCCAGTAGTCATTCAAGAGCAGGTTGTTCAATTGCCATGTAGTTGTGTGGTTTTGAGTGTGTTTCTTCATTGTGAGTTCTAATTTGATTGTGCTGTGGTCTGAGACACTGTTATGATTTCTGTTCTTTTGCCTTTGCTAAGGAGTGTTTTACTCCCAATTATATGATCAATTTTAGGGTAAGTGTCATGTGGCAATGAGAAGAATGTATATTCCGTTGATTTTGAGTGGAGAGTTCTGTAGATACCTATCAGGTCCAGCTGATCCAGAGCTGAGCTCAGATCCTGAATATCTTTGTTAATTTTCTATTTTGCTGATCTAATATTGTCAGTGGGGTATTAAAATATCCCAAAGGAGATTAGATAGCTTGTCTTAGGTAGATAATAAAGGAAGGGTCCTGGAGAGCCCATGGCCCATTGGTCAGTGTCTCATTCTCACATAACATAAAAAGCAGCCTGGGAAAAAAAGCCGAGCTGCAAGCACAGATAAGGAAACTAACACAGGGTATTGTGCCTGGAGGCATGCTCATGGCTGCAGTTANTTTTCTTTTGTTCCTTTTATCTTATTTTTCTGCCTCCTTTTAGATAAACTAGTTTTTAAGATTCCACTTTATATCCCTTGTTAGTTTATTAATATAACTCTTTCTTTTGTTAGTTTAAGGGTTGCTGTAGGTTTTGTGGTATATTATTTTCACTTGTCATATTGTACATTTAAGAGATATTATACCACTTCATGTTTACTCAAAGTATCTTACAACAGTAAATTTCTATCTCTTTCCTCTTAAGCTTTTTGCAATTGGCACACACTTTACGTATAACCCCACAGTGCATTATTGTTATTTTTGCATTAATAATCAATTACCTTTTATAAAAAAAAATTAGACAAATATTTTCTTGTTTTTACCCATAGAGTTACCATTTCTACTGCCCTTTATTCCTTTGTGTAGATCCAGATATACGTCTGGTATCATTATCCTTTGGCCTGAAGAACTTCATTTAACACGTCTTGTAGTGCATGTGTGGTGGGATTAGTTATTTCAGCTTTCGTATATCTGAAAAACTGTTATTTCATCTTTGATTTTGAAAGAAATTTCATTGTGCTTAGAAGCATAGATTGAAAGTTTTATTTCAGTACTTTAAAGATGTTCCTCCACTGTCTGCTTGCTTATACTGTTTCTGATGAGAAATTGAAATCTCTTACCCCTGGGCAGCTGTTAAGATTTTCTCATCACTGCTTTTAAGCAATTTGATTTTGGTGTATCTTAGTGTAGTTTTTTTCATGTTTCTTGTATTTCTTTTTTTCTTCAACTTTTATTTTAAGTTCTGGGGTACATGCACAAGACAAACAGGTTTGTTACATAGGTAAACCTGTGCCATGGTGGTTTGCTGCACCTATCAACCCATCACTTAAGTATTAAGCTCAGCATCTATTAGCTATTCTTCCTGATACTCTCCTTCCCCAAGCAGCACCCAACAGGCCCCAGTGTGTGTTGCTCCCCACCATGTGTCTGTGTCTTCTTATCATTCAACTCACATGTATAAGAGAGAATACACAGTGTTTGGTTTTCTGTTTCTACATTAGTTTGCCGAAGATAATGGCTTACAGCTCCATCCATGTCTCTGCAAAGGACATGACTTCATTCTTTCCTTGGCTGCATAGCATTCCTTGGTGTATAAGTACCACATTTTCCTCATACAGTCTATCATTGATGGGCATATGGGTTGATTCCATGTCTTTGCTATTGTGAAAAGTGATGCAATGAACAAATATGTGCATGTATCTTTATAATAGGATGATTTATATTTTCTTGGGTATATAACGAGTAATGGGATTGCTAGGTCAAATGTTATTTCTGCTTCTAAATCTTTGAGCAATCATCACACTGTCATCTACAATGGTTGAACTAACTTACACTCCCACCAACAGTGTAAAAATGTTTCTTTTTCTACGCAACCCCACCAGCATCTGTTGTTTCTTGACTTTTTAATAATTGTCATTCCAACTGGCATGAGATGGTATCTCATTGTGGTTTTGATTTGCATTTGTCTAATGATAGGTAATGTTGAGATCTTTTTCATGTTTGTTGGCCACATAAATGGCTTCTTTTGAGAAGTGTCTGTTCATGTCCTTGCCCATTTTTTAATGGAGATGTATTTTTTCATGTAAATTTGTTTAAGTTACATGTAGACTCTGAATATAAGTCCTTTGTCCGATGAATAGATTGCATTTTTTTCTACCATTCTGTAGGTTGTCCATTCATTCTGATGATAGCTTCTTTGCTGTGCAGAAGCTCTTTAGTTTAATTAGATCCAATGTGTCAATTTTTGCTTTTGTTGCAATTACTTTTGACATTTTCATCATGAAATCTTTTTTTGGTGCCTATGTCCTGCATGGTATTGCCTAGAATTTCTTCTAAGAGTTTCATGGTTTTGAGTTATACATTTAAGTCTTTAATCCATCTTGAGATAATTTTTGTATAAAGTGTAAGGAAAAGGTCTAGTTTCAATTTTTGGCATCTGGCTAGCCAGTTCTCTGAGAGCCACTGTTAGATAGGGAATCATTTCCCCATTGCTTGCTTCTGTCAAGTTTATCAAAGATCAGATTGTTGTAGGTGTGTGGTCTTATTTCTGAGTTCTCTATTCTGTTCAATTGGTGTATGTGCTTGTTTCTGTACTAGGACCATGCTGTTTTGGTTAGTGCAGCCTTGCAGTATAGTTTAAAGACAGGTAGTATAATGCCTCCAGCTTTGTTCTTTTTGCTTAGAACTGTTTTGGCTATTTAGGCTCTTTCTTTTTTTTTTTTTTTTTGGTTCC
>NW_016808896.1:194646-198515 GCF_001698545.2 Rhinopithecus bieti | reverse complement strand
AAAAAAAAAAAAAGAAAAACCTTTAGCCCATTTGAATAAAAACTTGTACAAACCTCCAGAGCTCACTCAGATAAGGGGAACAAGGCCTGCTATAGAAACGTCTTTGTCCTTTGTGTAGTCAGTGGAGTGCTAGGAAAAGTTTCTTCTCCTTTTGTGGGCATGGGCACAGTGGGCTCCAGTGGGTTCCGGTGGGCACTCTACTTTCCTTTGTTAGGACTATAAGTCCGGCTTCTATGAATCATCACTTCAGCTCCTGATTGTTCCTGGGCCAAGGTCCCAGGCCAAACTGAGTCATGTTTTTGTGATTTCTTAGAAACAGGGGGAATTCAAGATTCTAGTTTAAGTATTGACTTAGTAAGTTCCCTTTTATCCCTCATTGACGGACATTTATAGCACCGTATGGGAGGATACTTCACCCTGAGTGAATATCCTCCTCTCCATTTGGATTGTTTTTCTCTTCGTGTAAGAGTTCAGCATTTTCCAATAAATTTAAACAGTTCCTTTATGAAATAAGTTAATTTTCTTATGCTGGGAGCATGCTATAGGGACAGCCTATCAAACCCCAAAACTCTGTTTCTAATTTTTGCCTGAAAAGAATTTGACGTGTTTACTTAACATTTCTAACCCTACAGTGCCACCTGGTGGAATGGGATTTTTCTCCACGGGGAGCCGTGCCAGCTCTCTGTCCCAGATTTCCAGTCCCCTAATTCTTTTCCATTTTTGATCTTCTATCAGTGATCAGATTCCATGTCCTACTTGTAGGCAGAAAAACTCCACTTTCAACAGTCAGGTGGAAGACATTTTGATAAGACAGATCTTAGCTTCAATACTGTTCCCATCAAAGGAGAGGCAGCCATTCAATTTTTACACTCTTTGAGGAAGTTATTTTGCATTCAATTACATTGGAATTTAAACAGAAAATGAATTTTACATTTAGAAGTTGTTCAGTCCCATTCTATGGCATTTTGATTTTTTGCTGGAGCCATAGCAAGGGAAGCCAGAAATGGTGTTAGGACACTCCCTCCATTTACACTCTTGCCCCAGTCCAAACACTACATAATCTCTCCCAAGCCTCTGGGGTACCTTGGGAGCCTTCTGCACTAGGTGGGTCTAGGAATCCAGCAGGACAGAATGGTAAGGTTTTGAACAGGTAAGTGTGAATAAATCCTGCCGACTAGCTTTTCTGGTACCATGGATAAAAGGTCACACTTGTATCCATGGGAAGGCACTTATGACGGTTGCTGGGACCCAGAGGAGAGGGGAAGGAGGAGAAGGGGACACGCTTTCTCTCTTTCCTTCCACCCTGGGTCACACAAATGGAAAAAAGAGGAATAAAGGACACCTTGTCTCCCCTTCTCCTTCTAGATGAATAACAAACCATCTGCAGTTAGTACTCCCCCTTCTAGATGAATAACAAACCATCTGCAGTTAGTACTAACCCCTTTGACCCTGAGATTCTGAAAAGAAAACGGCTGCTACTCTATTGCACAGGGGCATGACCTTGTTACCATCTTGGGGATGAATAAATGTGGCTTTCTGAGGGCAGTCCTGATTTCTATGCTATTCAACAACTAGATATTTTCTGTAAGTGGGAGGGCAAGTGCTCCAAGGTTTCCTATGTACAGGCTTATTTTGCCTTTTGGGAATACTTGAATCTTTATAAGCATTGTACAGTTGACCCTGCCCTTTTGGCAGCCATGTCAGGCAAGGCTACAAAGGATGATTACCCAAGGTCAGAGAGAAAAACCATTGGGGAACCCTAAAATGCAACTTCTGGATTCCCTACCTGCCCCACTTTTTAGGGGCTGCCAATAGCCAAATCATTAGCTCCTCTGGTTGTGCCACTCAAGAAATTGCCAACTTTGCTGTTGCCCCTGCAGGAAATGCCTGATGGGCATGGTGTCACTAGAATTCAAGTTCCCTTTTCATTTCAGGACCTTAGGGGGACCTAGGCAAGTTCTCTGATGACCCTGATAAACATAAAGAGGTTTTTCAAAATTTAACTCAAGTGTTTAATCTAACATGGAGAGAAGCTATGCTACTTTTAAGCCAAACCTTAACCGTTGCAGAAAAGCAGGCAGCCTTACAGGCAGCAGAAACATTAGGAGATAAATAGCATACCTCCTATAGCCGGTCTAGAAGTCTTAAAGGAAGAAGTCTAAAAGAAAAGAAGGTGAAAAAGAGACAGGATCCCCATTCCCAACAGAAAGAGAAACAGTGCCCCTTGAAAACCCTAACTGGAGCCCTAGTAATCACATAGATAAGTGGAAAAGAAAAGACTTTCTGATTTGCATTTTAAAAGGCTTGCAAAGAACCAGAACCAAACCTCTTAATTATGCTAAACTATTCTTGTTGAACCAGAAACCAAATGAAAATTCCCCTGCCTTTTTGGAAAGGCTGAGAAGAGCTTCAGTGAAACACACTCCTGTCTCCCAATTCAATAAAAAAGAGAGAAAAAAAAAAAAGATTCATTACTGAGGAAGCCCCTGATATCAAAAAGAAGTTGCTGAAACAGGTTCTGTGTAAAGACATTTCAAGTGTTCTCACCCTCAAGTTGAAACTTTGCAATATCTAAATAATACTTTCCTCTGTACGCCAAGCGAGGAGGTCTCAGGAAGGTACTAAGGCTCTCAATTTCTTAGCTGAAAGAGAATATAGGTTCTCAACATCTAAAGCTCAGTTTTGTTAAACTTCAGTAAAGCATCTAGGTCTAGCCTGGTCAGAAGGAATCAAAACACCAGATGAGGAAATAATTAAGCCCATTTTAACATTTAAGGGGATTCTTGGGCATTACTGAATTTTGCAGACTGTGGGTACCTGGGTACAGTGAAATAGCTAGCTCATCCTTTATAACACCTCATAAAAGTAGCTTAAGCAGCTAGAACTCACTCCCTAACTTGGGAACCTAAAACATAAAAGCCTCAAACCAGCTAAAGCAAGCCTTACTTAAAGCATCGGCCCTCAGTCTTCCCATATGGAAGGTATTTAATCTATATGTATCAGAAAGGAAGGAAATAGTCCTGGAGTTTTGGCTGAAGCTTGAGGTCCAGCTCAACAGCCAGTGGGTTAACCATGGTTAATAACTTAGCTGTTTGCACCCCACACAGTATAGCAGGGCTGATCTCCTTTAAGGGAAGTCTCTGGCTAACAATTGCCTCCTCAAATGTCAAGCTTTGCTGCTAGAGGGATCTGCAGTCCAGTAAAAGAAAAAAACCTGCCCTTGCTTGAACGCAGCCACTTTTTCCCAGAGTAAACTAGAGAACCTGAACATGATTGCGAATGGGTAGTGGTGCAAATCAGTAAAAGAAATGATAAGAATCACTGTTTACCTTCTCTGTAAAGTTTTAATTAATGAAAAAGAATTTTCTCAAAGTGTGCTCAGCTTAATTAATAGTGGATATCCAAGCTATAAGTATATTCAAAAGTCCTGTATGTTTTTCTCTTCAAAATCTTGTTTCTCTGGAAGAGGATTTTTTTCCAAGTTGACTAAATTACTTTTCTCTACTCTGTCTTGCCACTATCCGTGTGTATAAAAGGCCCCAGAATAACTTCTGGTGGCCTGGGACTCCTTGGGAAAACATAAAAGGGAGATATATAGAAATATCCATGCCCCTAACTATGCTGGAAAGAGTCAAACTTTATCTGCACTTAGCACATACTTAAAACAACTTACCAGGTTTTACAATCAAGTGAAGAATTGCTAAGAATTACCGTTATGATATGTAATTAAAACTACTGGAAATAAATTTACCCCCAAAGTATGCAAAACAGTAAAATGTGTTCATAGTAAAAGATTACAAAAAGGCATGGAAATGTACATTTTGCCTACAGATGAAGAATTGTCCTTTTTTTTTTTTTTTTTTTTTTTT
>NW_016808896.1:183977-194204 GCF_001698545.2 Rhinopithecus bieti | reverse complement strand
ATAATAAGGGCTAATGAAAGGTTTTTGCTTTTTTGAATTCTTAAGTCATCATTTTGGCAAAACAAATGACTTATGGTAATCTAAAATTTTATTTAATGATATCAAGTGTTTTAAACCTCCAACATATTCAACAGGCTTACCAAAATCAAATTTCAGTTTCAAGGTTGTCTTACCTGATGCCTAGCATTTGTATGCTGCAGAGGGCCTCTGGAAAATCCGGAAGAGAGGTAAACAAGATTATTTAACATGTTTAGGTACATGGGATTGCCAAGGTGATGTCTAATATTCTTCAGGTTATCTTTTAGTGACTAATATTAACATATGCTCCAAAACCATATGGGATGTCTAAGGTTCTAATGTCTAAATATGTGCTTTCAATCACAATTAAGGTTGTTATGTTGGGTTACTGTAAACCACAGAAATAACCAAATTTCTTTGTCAATTGTGTTTCTGACTGTATCCAAATTGGGCATTTTGTCATTTACAGACAATCATTGTCTTGTTTTAATTCTCTTCAAAAGATGGTTTATAATGAAACTGTGGGATTTTTAACAGGTTCTCTCAAATGCAGGTTTCTCATGACAGAAAAATGTACAGAACTCATGAAAAGCTAAAATATTTGTGAATATCAAGCAAAACAAATGTTCATGAAATGGACTAAACTAATGAAAAACAGAAGTAAGTTTTTGACTTTTGCTTGGAGCATTGCTGATCCTTATTTTACTTTTCAGAGTCAAGGAAACTCTTTAAAGCTTTTAACAACTAGGCAAGGTATTCTCCTGTGATCAAGATTTGGAACATGTTTGTTTTCCTCTGCCTAGTTCTTCTATAATTTGGAAACTAGTTATGAGAATTCTTGAATTGCAACAATATAGTTGTTAGCATCAGTGCAACAAGAATCCCTTTTCTTTTGCAACAAAACACAATTGGAAAAACTGGTTGTTTTCCCAAGGCTTTGACTAGAAACATGTGTTTCCCTTCAAGCAATCAACCTTGACTTGCAGAGTCAGTAAAACCCCCTTGAGAAAACTGGCCTCATACCTGTCTACACAGTCCTATCGTAAGTTGTTTTTAACAAAAATGAGGACTGGCGAGAGAGAAAATTGTGTTTTAAAACTTATCATACATCTATCATTAACTTCCAGTCTCATTAGTTATTTTAACTTTTGCCTACATTTTAAAATAACCATGCTTCTTCCTGTGAGCCAACCAGCAATCTCCAGATATGGCTCAGAGGAGACAGAAAGAGATGGGTAATGTAAAAATCTGGATCAATATTCTAGTCTAAGCAATTATCCTGCATATCCTGCAGATCCTGCTGGGTAATAGGAATAAATAGGGTGCCTATAACCCAAAAGTCTCTTTGGAAGGATAAAATTAAGAAAGCTAACCAAAGCTAAGCCCCATGCACCTACATCATAGCAAGCATAACTATAGCCACTAGTTATCAAAATGTGTCAGCAGCTTCAAGATTTTTAAGCTGTCCTTACCCCTCTTGTCTTATTTTAATACATGTCCTCTAATAACCCAAATTGTTTCTTTTCACATAGAGGCTCTCAAGCTCCAAATGGTGATGCAAATGGGACCATGCATGAATGCACCTTTCTTCTGAGGAACCTTAAACCAACCCCAAAAAGAATCCCAGCTGCTGTTCCTTATACAACTCCCCTCTCCAGCAGAAAGTAGCCAGAAAGATCAATGCCGGATCTCCCCAACAGAAGTTAAGGTCTCCACTTCTGAGGAGGGAATGAAAGGAGTTAGGTAGCTTGCCTTAGGTAGATAACAAGGGAAGGGTCCCAAAGAGGCCCCAGCCCATGGGTCAGTGCCTCTTCCCCACATAACATAAAAAGCAGCCTGGGAAAAAAATTCAAGCTGCAGGCACAGATAAGGGAACTAGGACAGGATGTTGTGCCTGGAGACACGAGCACGGTTGCACAGATACAAAAAACCTTGGGCCATTCCGGCCTATTTGGATAAAAACTTGCACAGACCTCTAGCTCACTCAGATAAGGGAACAAGGCCTGGCATAGAAAATGCCTTTGTCCTTTGTATAGTCAGTGGCCTCCCAAGAAAAGTTTCTTCTCCTTTTGTGGGCATGGGCATGGGCTCCACTGGGTTCCGGTGGGCACTTTCCTTTATTAGGACGATAAGTTTGGCTTCTATGAATCATCACTTCAGCCCCTGACTGGTCTTGGACCAAGTTTTCACTTCAGCTTCTAATAGGTCCTGGGCCAAGCTGAGCAGCCTCTATGATTCATCATTTCAGCTGCTGATTGGTCCCGGACCACTGTCCTAGAACAAGCTGAGTTACACACGTTCACCAAGACAGCCTGCAGACTAAGCACATTTTCCTTTTTCCAGTCCAGTCCGGACCACCAGGACTCTCCAGAGCCAGCATGATGGAAAGACTAAGTTGGCTGAACCACAGAAATGGCGGCCACCACGCCCCTCCAGAGGCTCCATCCAAGGGAGAGATCAGAGTTCTGTTGTATAACTCTGGCTGGTGTTGCTGAAATTCACGCAGGGAGGTCTCGCCCAGTGAGGAGGGATGAATCAGAGTCTCATTTAAAGAAGCAGTCTGGCCATGATCTGGTTGCATTGTGGGGAACTCCTCCCAGTCTGGACCACCTGGACTCCCCAGAGCTGGCGGGCTAGAACGCCGACTTAAACCACAGAGATGGTGGCCACCCCTCCTTCTGGGAACTTGGTCCATCTCAGGCAGCCTCCAGACTGCTGTCACTGGCTGACTGGAATTCCAAGCCAGTGGGTCTTAATTTTGTGAGGTGCAGTGAGAATGGTACCCATAGAAGGACACCACTAGGCTCCTGGGATTCAGCCCCCTTCCTAGGAGAATGCACAGATGGATCTGCCACCTTGCCAGAATTCCCAGGGCCAAAGTATGCAAACCAATTACCGGGTCTCTCTGCGTGCCCAAGTGGCTGCTCTGCTGAGATTGCACAGCTCTGTCTTCGGATCCAAGACCCTGATGGTGTGGGCTCACGAGGGGATCTCCTTACCTGCATGTTGCAAAGATCCGTGTGCTAAGGATGGTTTCCCAGGTGGGGTCACACAATGACTCACCACCTCCTTTCGCTGGGGATGGGAGCTCCCCTAGCTCTGTGCCACTCCCAGGTGAGCCATCGCCCCGCTCTGCTTTTCCTCACCCTCCATGGGTCAAGCTGTCCGATTAATCAGTCCCAATGCAAGAGCCCGGATGCTTCAGTTGAAGGTGCAGAATTCACTTGCTGTTTTCTTTCCTCTTCCTGAGAGCCATGGACTATAGCTGCTTCTAATAAAACCATCTTGGCCAGAGTTGTTATTTTTTAGAGTTTGTTGAGATTCTTTGATCTCTGAGAGTAGAATTCGCATAAAATTTGCAGCATTTTAACCATTAATCCACCAAGCAACTTTTCTGCCCTACTTCTTTTATGGACTCCATTTGCACATTTATTTGGCTACTTAAAACTGTGTCACAGTTCATTGATATCATGTTAATTTTTCTATCTTTTAATGTCTTTTATCTTTAATAGTTTATATTGCTATGTCTTCAGGTTAACTAATGTTTTCTTCTGAATATTAATATACATTCAACCCCATGCAGCACATTTTAATCTTTTCAGACATTGTAGTTTTTATCATTAGCAGGTCAAATAAGGCCCTTTTAAAATATGTTTCTTCCATTTCTGTACTTAACTTATGCAGCCTTTCCTGTAACTTCTTGAAGATACAGAGTAGTTTTGTTAACTGAATATTCTTATCTGCTAGTTTTATCATCTGAGTCATTTCTGGTGTGGAACTGATTGAGTTTTCTCCTAATTATGTGTTATATCTTTACATTTCTTTTCATGTCTGGTGATTTTTATTACATATCAGACATCGTTAATATTTCCTTTTAGAATGGTGCATATTTTGTATTTTAAAATATTCTTGAGCTTTGGTCTGGAATATAATTAAATGAATTAGACACATTTTGATCTTTTGGGGTCTTGTTTTTAAACTTAATTAGGCAGAACTAGAACTGTGATTATTTAGTCCGGGATTATGTTTTTTCTTTTTTTCCAAGTACTAGGTAAGTCAGCTCTTAGTATTGTAATCAATGTGCCACGAGTTATGTGCTTTTTTACTCTAGCTGGTAGAAATAGGCAAAATAACTGACTCTGCAAGGACTGAGTACTGTTCCCTATCATCCTTTTATCTTTCTCCTCACCAGTACACTGCATTGCAAACTCTAGATGTCTTGGTTTTCCTAGACTCATTCTTTGTCTCCTCAACTCAGGGTATCTATTGGATTCTGATTGTGTTCCCCTTCCCTGTACTGCAGATTGTGTTCCCCTTCCCTGTACTTCCCTATAAAGCACTAGACTGGGGCAATCACAGAGCTCACTACATTTGTAGAAACCACTATCTTTCAGTACCTGATGATCAATGCCTTTCATTGTCTCTGTTTTACTTACTGTGTTCATTTTTTAAGTTGTTTTAGACACAAAAAAATGAATCTAATCCTTGATATTACATTTTGATTGATTAAAGTTTCCTGTTTGATATTTAAATTCCTTATTTTTTCTTTTTTGGCTTTAAACACATTTAATTCACATGACAACTTTGCAATGCAGGAACTGCTATTTGTACTCTCTTTTTATAGAAATGGAAAATAAGGCTCAAAGGAGATAGGTACCTTGTCCAAGATCACACACACAACAAGAAAGGAGCAGGGCCAATACTTGAATCTAGCCTCCACTAGCCACAGATCATTCCACAACCTTAGTCCATGCTCTCAAAGGACAAAATTGGAAAGCATGAATGTGAGTAAAGAAGGAGTTGAAGGAACAAAGACAAGAGAATTGCCCCATGAGCTCAGTGCTCACTGGTAAGCTCAAAGAGGAGACTAGAAGTTATTATTACCACACAGCCATGTCCAACTCCCAGGACACTTAATCCAAAGGCATTCAGATTTCTGGAGAAGTTGAATTCTAGGATCTTTGTTACCAGGGCCATGACTGAGGGTATTTCCTTCATCCTGGTGCCAAGAGATGAGAGGTCTTCACCCTCTTCCTGTTTGCCATGGGTTTGTGTTGGTGATTCTTCCCGTCTGGAAGCACATGAACAAAAGCAACAAGATGAACAAAGGCATTTATCTCTGCTATGGGAACCTCTCTGAGATCCCAGGTCCTCCTCCCAGACTTTTATAATGATGAGTCCGTCAGCTGGATACCACCTCTTATCTTTGCAGGGTTGTTTTTCTTTTGTTTCCTATCAGTCCTAAGTTAAGCCCTATAGCAGACACTGTTAGTTGTTCTTCTACATCTATTTGGCCCTTCTTTCTTTAGTACTAAAACCTCTAAATCTGAGCTGAGATCAAGAGAATCCCAAATGAAGACTACATTTTCCAACCTCCTTTGTAGCTAGGTGTGACACTGAGACTATGGGAAAAAGATTTAAGGGGAAGCAACGTGTGCAAGTTCCAGGTTGTGCCTTCCAATCCCATTCTCTATCGTCCTGCTGGCTGGAATACTGATCCAGCTCATGAGGTCTTCATCTGTGAGGGTCAGGGAAATACCTTTAGAAATGATGGAAGACAGAAGAAACTTGGGTTCTTAGCACCGAAGCTGCCCTATCAGCTTTTGGTTGCTTTTACTCAGACTGGCACATCAGAGATAAACTGTTATCTTGCTTAAGCCACTGTAATATTGGGGTCTCTGATATTAATGAATACAACATATTTTCCTCTTATGACTTTCTTTTTTTAATTTTTAGTTTTCTTATTTCAATAGGTTTTTGTGGAACAGGTGGTGTTTTGTTACATGTGTAAATTCTTCAGTGGTGATTTCTGAGATTTTGGTCCACTCCTCACCCGAGCAGTGTACAATGTACCCAATGTGTAGCTTTTTATCCTTAGACCTCCGTCACCCATTCCCCTGAGTCCTCAGAGTCCATGTATCATTCTTATGCCTTTGTGTCCTCACAGGTTAGCTTCCACATATGAGAGAACATACAATGTTTGGTTTCCCATTCCTGTGTTACGTCATTTAGAATAATAGTCTCCAATTCAATCCAGGTTGTTGTGAATGCCATTATTTGGTTCCTTCTTATGGCTGAGTAGTATTCCATGGTGTATAAATATCACATTTTCTTTATCCACTTGTTGATTGATGGGCATTTGGGCTGGTTCCATATTTTTGCAATTGCAAATTATGCTGCTGTAAGCATGCATGTGTAAGTATCTTTTTTGCATAATGACTTCTTTTCTTCTGGATAGATACCTAGTAGTGGGATTGCTGGATATAATGGTAGATCTACTTTTAGTTCTGTTTTTGATAGTGGTTTTACTAGTTTCCATTCCCACCAACAGTGCAAAAGTTTTCCCCTTTCACCACATCCCTGTCAATGTCTGTTATTTTTTGATTTTTTGAATATGGCCATTCTTACAGAAGTGAGATGCTATCGCTTTGTGGTTTTGATTTGCGCTTCCCTGATAATTAGTGATGCTGAGCATTTCCCCACATGCTCCTTGGCCATTTGTATATCTTCTTTTGAGAATTGGCTATTCATGTCCTTAGCCCACTTTTGATGGGATTGTTTTTGGGGGCTTTTTTGTTTGTTTGTTTGTTTGTTTGTTTGTTTTCTTGCTGATTTGTTTGAGTTCTTGTAGATTCAGACTATTACTCATTTGTCAGATGTATACATTGTGAAGATTTTCTCCCACCCTGTGGGTTTTCTGTTAACTCTGCTGATTATTTATTTTGCTGTGCAAAAACTTTTTAGTTTAATTAAATTATTGATATAACATTCATTTAGGAATTCCAAGTGAGTTAGAGATTCAACTTTACTTTTTTTCTAAGTCTCAAGCCAGTTGTACCAATACTACATGAAGGTTTTAACATTAAAATAAAATCGTTGTTCAAAAAGATAGTTATACGAATGGCGGTAAGGCAATTTAAAAAAAATGTCTGTTACAATAGTAATAAAAATGATTGCTAACCATTTATCAACAATGACCAAAGACAGTGAGAAGTCACAGACCACTAACACTCAAGTCAAATCTCAAGCAGCATTTGTACTGGAGAAAGGAGAGGAGTGTGAAAGTGAAATGGAGAAAAGTACAGGGCAATCTGGTAAAATGGCTATGGTTACAATTCCCCAAAAGAGGAGGTTAACGTCAGAGCTACACAAAACTCACTATCCAGGCTATTTTTTTGTCTTGAGTGATATGGTCAGACACATAATCTGGGTCTCATTGATAATGGTGAAATGGGACTCAAGGTCAGAAACTAAAATCCCAGGGGGGCTGAACCCAGCTCATATGTGTCTTGCTTGTACCAGAGAAAATTATTTTCTTTTATTTCTGAATTAATTCACAATATTTTATTGATACATAATAATTGTATATATTTGTGAGGTACATGTGATAATCTGATACATGTATGAAACATGTAAAAATTAGTTGAGGGTAATTTGTATATCTATCCCTTTAAAAATGTATTTCTTTGTGTTGGGAACATTTTGAATCTTTTAGAATTTTTGAAATACACAACACATTATTGACTATAGCCACCCTAATATACTAGTAAACAATAGAGTTCATTCCTTCTATATAACTGAATTTTTGTACCCATTAACCAACCTTTCTTCACTCCCCTCCCCACACATATTTCTTAGCCTCTGGTAACCATCATTCAATCTTCTACCTCCATGAGATCAACTTATTTATCACCCACATATAAATAACAACATGTGATATTTGTCTTTCAGTGCCTGGCATATTACACTTAATATAATGACTTCTAGTGCCATTTATGTTGGTGAAAATGACAGGATTTCATTCTTTTTATGGCTGAATAGTATTATATTGTGTATGTATACCACATTTTCTTTAGCCATTGATCCATTGATAGACTATTCACCATATTTCTTAATGGGATATTTTAACTCAAAAACATCTTAAAGTCTTACTACTCTTAAAAAATAAAATGTATAAAATAAATTCACTTTCCCACATAAAATATTTGGATAGGACTCTTCACTTTAATTTACTCAATCCTGTTAGGTTTCTGGCCTTTATGGGCAGTTGAACTTGCACCACTGGGCTAGTGAGGGAAAGTGGGCTTAAAGTGAGTTAATCACAGAGGTAGAGCAGAATAGTTAGAAATAAGACTGGAAAGAAATGACTGACTCAAAATAAAAAGGTGCATATATGAGGTAAATGTAGATTAGAATGTATGAGTGACTAATTTGTGTAAAGTGCTATGAAATTTAGTTATTTTAACAGCATTATGATGTAGATATCATTGTCACCATCATGAAACTGAGGCACATAGTGGTCAAATAACTTGCCCAAAGCCATCCAGATAGCAAGTATCTAATGAAGTACTTGTAAAACAACACCAACATTTTCCACCTTCCCATGGAGTCCCAATTCTGGTTATGGCAACAGATTAATCTGTGGCACTTTAAAATACAGATTTACGAGTACTACCCCCACAATCTGATGCAGTTTACTCAGTAGATCTGTGCAACGATTCTAGAATCTGCTTTTTACAAAGCTTCATAAATAATGTTGATGCAGCTAGTCTACAGACTAATATTTGGAAAGCATTTACTCAGTCTTTCTTTTGTAATTTTAATTTAAGGGCTTTATGTTTTAAAAAATATATCCATATTATTTCTATAATCTATTTTTTTGTGTGTTTTTCCTTTTTTAACTTTTATTTTAAGTTCACAGGTACTTGGGCAAGTTTGTTATATAGCTATACTGTGTGTCATGAAGGTTTGGTGTACAGATAATTTCATCACCTGGGTAATAAGCATACCACCTAATAGGTATTTTTTCTGATCTTCTTCCTCTTACCATCATCCACCCTCAAGCAGGCCCCAGTGTCTGTTGTTCACCTCCTAGTAGCCATCTTATAAGTAGAATCCCATTTACAGTAGAATCCCAATTATAAGTAGAACATCTTATAAGTAGAATCCCACTTATATCTAGATCCCACTTATAAGTAGAACATGTGATATTTTGTTTTTTTTTTTTTTCCTGTGTTGGTTTACATAGGATAATAACCTCCAGCTCCATCCATGTTGCTGCAAAGGACATAATCTTGTTCTTTTTATGGTTACATAGTATTCCATAGTGTATATTTATTACATTTACTTTATCCAGTCTACTATTGATACACATTTAGATTGATTCTATGTCTTCACTATGTGAATAGTGCCACAGTGAACATACACATGCATGTGTCTTTATGGTAAAATGATTTATATTCCTTTGGGTATGTACCCAATAATGAAATTGCTAGGTCAAATGGTAATTCTGTTTTAACTTTTGGAGTAATTGCTACACTGCTTTTCACAATGACTAAATGAATTTACACTCCCACCAGCAATGTAGAAGTACTTGTTCCTTTTCTCCACAACCTCACCAGCATCTGTTATTTTCAACTTTTAATAAAACCCATTGTATTATTCATGTATTCTGCATGGTCTCCCCAGACGTGCAGAACTGTGAGTCAATTAAGCTTCCTTTGGGTATTATTAAATGGGTATCTCACTGTAGTTTTGGTTTTCATTTCTCTAATGGTAAGAGATGGTAGGTGTACTAGTCTGTTTCCACAGTGCTATAAAGATACTACTGGAGACTGGGTAATTTGTAAACAAAAAACGTTTAATTGACTCACAGTTCTGCATGCCTGGGGAGGCCTCAGGGAACTTACAATCATGGCAGAAGGTGAAGGGGAAGGAAGGCACATCTTACATTGCCATGAGAGACAGAGAGAGAGCAGGGGAAACTGCCACTTTTAAACTATCATATCTTGTAAGAACTCCCTCACTATCATAAAAACACCAAGGGGAAAACTACCACCATGATCCAATCACCTCCCACCTGATTCCTCCCTTGACACATGGATATTACAATTCTAGAGGAGATTTGGGTGGGAAAAAAGAGTCAAACCATATCTTTACGCCCTTGGCCCCTTCCAAATCTCATGTCCTTTTTACATTTCAAAACCAATCTTGCTTTCCCAACAGTTCCCCAAAGTATTAACCAATTCCAACATTAACCCAAAAGTACAAGTGCAAAGTTTCATTTGAGAAAAAGTCCTTTCCACCTATGAGCCTGTAAAATCAAAAACAAGTTAAGTACTTCCAAGGTGCAATGAAGGTACAGGCATACAGGCATTGGGTAAATATTATCATTTCAAATGGAATAAATTAACCAAAACAAAGGGGCCA
>NW_016808896.1:164825-181959 GCF_001698545.2 Rhinopithecus bieti | reverse complement strand
CAAATCTCATGTCCTTTTTACATTTCAAAACCAATCTTGCTTTCCCAACAGTTCCCCAAAGTATTAACCAATTCCAACATTAACCCAAAAGTACAAGTGCAAAGTTTCATTTGAGAAAAAGTCCTTTCCACCTATGAGCCTGTAAAATCAAAACAAGTTAAGTACTTCCAAGGTGCAATGAAGGTACAGGCATACAGGCATTGGGTAAATATTATCATTTCAAATGGAATAAATTAACCAAAACAAAGGGGCCACAGACCCCATGAAAGTTTGAAACCCAGTGGGGCAGTCATTAAATCTTACAGCTCTGAAATGATTTCCTTTGACTTCACATCTCACATCCAGGGCATGCTGATGCAAGGGGTGGGCTCCCACAGCTTTGCACAGCTTTGCTCCTGTGGCTCTACAGTGTACATCCCCTGTGGTTGCATTCATAGGCTGGCATTGAGTGCCTGTGGCTTTTCCAGGTGTGCAATGCAAGCCATTGGTGGATTTACCATTCTAGGGTCTGGAGGATGATGACTGTTTTTTCACAGCTCCACTAGATAGTGCCCCAGAGGGGACAGAGGGGACACTATTGGGGGGCTCCAATCCCACATTTCCCCTCTGCACTGCCCTAACAGAGGTTGTCCAGGAGGGCTTCACGCCTGCAGTTAAGTTCTGCCTGAACATCCAGGCCCTTCCATACATCCTCTGAAATCTAGGCAGAGGTTCTCAAGTATCAATTCTTGCCTGCTGTGCACCCACAGACCCAACATCATGTGGAAGCCACCCAGACTTGGGGCTTGCACCCTCTGAAGCAACTGCCGAAGCTGTACCTTGGTCCCTTTTAGTTACAGCTGGAGTTAGAGCACCTGAGATGCAGAGGCTGCACAGAGAAGCAGGGTCCTGGGTCTGGTCCTAAAAACTATTTTTTCCCTTCCTTCCAGACCTGTGGTAAGAGGGGATGCTGTGAAGGCCTCTGACATGTACTGGAGACATCTTCTCCATTGTCTTAACTATTAACATTCAACTCCTTGTTACTTATGCAAATTTCTGCAGCATGTTTGAAATCCCCCCCTAGAAAATGGTTTTTTTTTTCTTTTATAGCACATGGTCAGGCTGTAAATTTTTCAAGCCTTTATGCTCTTCTTCCCATTAAAACATAAGCTCCAGTTTCAAGCCATCTTTTGTGAATGCATATGACTGATCACTTTCAGAAAAGTCAGGTCACATCTTGAACACCTTGCTGCTTAGAAATTTCTTCTGCTAGATACCCTTAATCATCTCTCTCATGTTTAAAGTTTCACAGATCTCTAGGGCAGGGGCAAAACACCACCAGTCTCTTTGCTAAAGCATAGAAAGAGTCACTTTTGCTCCGATTCCCTAGATGCTTCTCATCTCCATCTGAGATCACCTTAGCCTGGACTTCATTGACCATATTACTATCAGCTTTTCAGTCAAAACCATTCAAAAAGTTTGTGGGAAGTTATTTTCCACTGCTTTAATAGAATTGACCAAAAAATGAGATACAAAACAATACTCAATGAATGAAAAAAAAAAAAAAAATTATACCAACTACACTGCTGGACCACAGCACAATATAAATAGAAATCAGCCCTAAGAAAAGTACTCAAAACCATACGATTACATGGAAATTAAACAACCTTCTTCTGAATGACTTTTGTGTAAATAACAAAATTAAGGCAGAAATCGATAAATTATTTGAAACTAATGAGAACAAAAATACAACATACCAGAATCTCTGGGACACAGCTAATGCAATGTCAAGAAGTAAGCTTATAGCACTAATCGACCATATCAAAAAGTTAGGAAGATTTCAAATTAACAACCTTACATCACAACTAGAAGAACTAGAGAACCAAGAGCAAACTAATTCCAAAGCTAGCAGAAGACAATGTATAACCAAATTCAGAGCTGATCTGAAAGAAATTGAAACACAAAGAACCATAAAAAGATCAATGAATCCATGACATCATTATTTGAAAAAATTAATAAAATAGATGGCTAGTTGGACTAATAAAGAAAAAAAGATTTAAATAAGCACAATTAAAAAATACAAAGGGGATGTTTCCACTGACCCCACAGAAATACAATTATCAGAGACTGCTATTTTTACCTTTATGCACACAAATTAGAAAATCTAGAAAAAATGCTCTGCGTTTCATGAAGAGATCTGATTGCCACACATGCTTTGAACTTAATCCTCTGAGGAACTGAAGGAGTGAGTGATATGAAGAAATCTGTATTTCAGAAATATCCCTCTGGCAGCAGCAGAGTTGAGGACAAATTAGAAGGGAGAAATTGGAGACAATTTCAATTAGAAGATTATGGTAATAGTTAAAGCAAGAAATCATGAAGCTTGAATTAAAGCATTGGCAGTAAGCCTCATTCCAGTACTGTTTTCAGAATCCATGCCTTCAGAGGCAAAACTATGCTTGGGCAACTTTCTTTTGATACGTCTCAAAAAAACCTGAACTAGTAGTGCACAGAAAGTATCTCACACTAGCTTGCACGAGCCCAAATGTACACATGTGTTCCCAAATTTGTTTTCTGTTACAGCTTATGGTTAGTCTGAAATCAGCCAAGGTGGAATACAAATCAGAAATGAGGGCTTCATTTTTTTTTTTTTTTGAAAAAGTGTTGGTTGTTAAACATTTCTCAACTCACCACTGAATTGAAATTCCCTTGGGAAGGGGCTCAGGTAAACTATTTTATACTAAATTCTCAACTGTAATGAGTAATGTTCTCATGTGGCTCCTGTATTCTCTTCAATAACAACCTTGTTTTAGTTCAAAGCTCATCATGCACAGTGGTCTAACTTATTTATATATTAAAACTCTTACATGCTCTAAGTTTACTGTATGCTATGCATAGTGTTATGTCATTTCTTCATCTTGTAATGTAATTTTATTTATAAATTTATAAAGCATTGAAAGATTATAGTTTGTAGTATTCATAGTATTAGCTTTTATCCAAAACTCAGAAAAAAATTATGTATTTATATTTATTTTTCACTCTTTTAAAGTATCTGTTTAAACAGCGCACTTTATAGACAGGGAAAATGCTACTATTTCCATAACATAATGGCAAGGAACTCATTATGTATAGAGAGGGGAGGCTGTTAAAAAGTTAGTGGCACACAAACATTTTGTGGAAGAACCTTACCAGCAAATAGCAGCTTATGTACAATGAAATAAAGATTAGTATAAGGTTGTCGTGAATATCTCAAAATTGGCAATATTGCCAGTTTGCTCCAGAGAGTAATCAGCAAACTCATTTTATAACAGCATCTGCACTTCTATTCTAAACTATAACGGTTGTGAGCAAATGATGTTTACACTTTTAGTTTTTAATATATAAGCTATGTTTGCAGTCTCAGAGTAAATGAAGTTTAAGTTATTTTTTTGTATCCTCTTGCTCGATCCAAAATCAACCTCTCCGTGGGCAGGAGTTAAGAAATTAATACATCAAGGGATCTCTACAGTGGACTGGTCCAACCTCTTTCACACCAGGCCCTTCTGTTTATTTTCTCACCCTTTAGACCAATGTGGACTGAGAATTTCTAACTATGTAAAAAAAGGTGGTCAGGTGGAGGTAAGTCATTGCTGTTAGTAAATTTTCTATTGGAAAGCCCACATAACTGCTCTTTATTAACATACGTATTCCTGCTGGAAAACATATCTTTTCCAACCTTTGAGATTCCTGCTTTCCTACAGGAAGTAAGTGTCTCTGCTCAGTAAGTAGTAAAGAGAACTGTATGTCTCTTATTTGAACAAATTCTGTAGATACTCAGGTATCTACAGAATAGATCATTCTCTAGACAATAAATATTTGTAGATAATGAATAGATCATTAACCACATTTAGAAATGAAGGATTTTTGGAGAATCTCTGGCCAGAATTTCCTTTCCAAAAAAAATTAAAAGAGAAAATAACATTGGTGATACGACAGTAGGCTCTTGCATCTCTCAATAAACCTATTTCTAGAGGGGACAAGATGGCTGACAAGATGCAGCCAGGAAGCACCGTTCCCACCGAGAGAGACAAAATTATTGAATAAACCACTATTATTTGGGCAAATATTCAGAAAAAAAAGGCTCAGAGTGGATGAAAAAGAAATACGGAGGCCAACAGTGAAGAGAGAGGTAGCTGGGAAACCTCCATCGGGTGTCTAAATGCCAGGGTTAGTTCCCAGCCTCGAATGGCTCAAGGGTAAGGAGTGAGTGAGTGAACTGAGAAACAGTTCAATCTCACCATGGACCCATGAGATCTTAGCTACAGGAGACCCCATGTCTCTCATGGATGTGTGAGCTGGCAGTGGGATCTCTTCTGGAGGCAGGTAGAGACAGGCCTTCAGATGGTATAAAGCCTGGGAGCTTTTGTTTGCTTGGAAGCTTGAGTGGAGAACAGCCATAGATGCTCATCCCCTAGGGCTCCCCATCGCCCTCTGGGAAGCATGGGCCCCAGCTGATCTCTGAGGCAGGATAGAGTGGAGTCAACTCCCATCAGGACTGGGGCACAACTGCTCTGCAAACCCTCCTGTCCACCGTTCCCTCCCAGGGGCAATGCCTATCCACCCTACAGGAACAGATGCATGGTGCAGGTGGTAGCCCAGTCTGAGTCATTGCTATACCTGAGTACTTTCTCTGAGAGCACATGTACTACCTGGGAGCACATCAGATACCTCACCACAGCTGGAATCCAAATTCCAGGCATGGGAAGCCCCAGTACCCCAGAGCTAAAGTATGCAGTTCAAGAGTATAGAGCCAAGATCTGTGGCTGGGACTCCAGAAGGGGTTGAGCCCTCACAATCAAAGCACTGAGAGGGATTAGATGTGTAGACCTCTGGGCTGGGACAGGAGTGGGGTGTGCCTCCCTCCACAGGGTCAGTCCCCAGAGAAAGTGTGGCATATCTCCCTACCACAGCCTCTGTCCTGGGAGGCACTGCAACCCAGAACAACTAACAACAACAACAACAAAAGTCACTGGCACTATGCCAGTAATTGGAGGGGCCCCTCCAAGGCCCAGGGGCATACCTGGTGAGGAGGCAAACTCTGTCCTACCCAATCACAGAGCACTACTGTGAATGTAAAGAAGTACAATAGTGCCACACATTTGGTTATTAAAATAGCTACCAGTTATTACTCAAGCCCATCTACTGGATTGCAACGCAAACTATAATACCAAAAATTTATCCCACTAAAACATACACCTGTGAAAGCAAGTGCAAAAATTCACCCACACATAAAGATTCTATTCGGGGTCCAGTCCCTCTGAAAGCATCCAGAAATGAAGCCAACTAACTACACTCAATGTATACCACAGTTAAAGAACATGAACCCTCCCAGATGAGAAAGAATCAGCATAAGGACTCTGACAATCCCAAAACCCAGAGTGCCTCCTTATGTCAAAACAAATAGACTACTTACCCAGCAATAGTTCTTAACCAGACAGAAATGATCAAAATGACAGATAGAATTCAGAATCTGAATGGTAAGGCAACTTATTGAGATTTGGAAGAAAGTTTAAGCTCAATACAAGGAATCCAATTAAATGATCCAAGAGATGAAAGAAAAAGTAGCCATTTTCAGAAAGAACCAAACTGAACTTCTAGAGCTAAAATACTCACCACAGAAATTTTATAATACCATCACAAGTATTAATAGCCAAATAGATCAAACTGAGGAAAGAATCTCAGAGCTTGAAGAGCTGTTCTCCAAATCAACTTAGACAAAAATAAAGAAAAAAAATTAAGAAAAATGAACAAAACATCTGAATAATATGAGATTATGAAAGAGACCAAATCTATGACTCATTCATATTTCTGAGAGGGAAGGAGAGAGAATAAGCAACTTGGAAAATATATTTGAGAATATAATCTACAAAAATGTCCCTAGTCTTGCTAGAGAGACTGACATGCAGATCCAACAAATACAGAGAACCCCGGCAAGATACTACACAAAAATGACCATCTCCAAGACAAATAGTCATCAGATTCACCAGGTCAACATTAAATTGTAATAAGTCTTAAAATAAACTAGAGAGAAGAGTCTAGTCACTTACAAAGGCAACCCAATCAGGCCAGCAGCAGACCTCTCAGCAGAAAACGTACAAGCTGGAAGATGCAGGGCCTAGTTTGAGTATCTCAAAGAAAAGAAATTCCAACTAAGAATTTCATTCCTGCCATATTAAGCTTCATAAGTGAAGCAGAAATAAAATCCTTTTCAGACAAGCAAACACTGAAGGAATACATTTCAGCCAGACCAACATTACAAGAGGTCCTTAAGAGACTGCTAAACATGGATTCAAATGAATGGCATCTGTTACCACAAAAACACACTCAAGAGCATAGCCTCCAGACACTATAAAACAAGTACACAATCTAGTCTACATAACAACTAGCTAGAAACATGATGACAGAATCAAAATCACACATACTACCCCTAACATTTTGTGGAAATAAGTGAAACACACCGCTTAAAAGACACAGAATGTCAGGCTGGATAATAACACAGCAGCCAACCATCCGTTGTCTACAAGAGACCTATCTGACATGTAACAACACCCGCAGGCTCTAAGTAAAAGAACAGAGAAATATGTACCTTACAAATGGAAAACAAAAAAGAGGAGGAATTGCTATTCTTACATCGAATAAAACAGACTTTAAGCTAATAAAAATGAACAATCATGAAGAAGGGCATTACAAAATGATAAAGAGTACAGACTCTTTCATTTCAACTGGAAGCCTTAACTAAACTAAACATATGTTCACCCAATATTGAAGTACCCAGATTTATAAAACAAGTTCTTCTTGGCCAACGAAAAGGCTTAGACAACTACACAATAATACTGGGAGACTTCAACACCCCACTGACAGCATTAGACAGAACATCAAGGTAGGAAGTGCACAAAAAAAACTGGATTTACACTTGACACTTTACCAATTGAATCTGACGGACATCTATGGAACACTACACCTATCAACCATAGATTACACCTTCTTCTCATTTGCACATGAAACATTCTAAGGTTGACCACATGTTTGGTCATAAAGTAAGTCTCAATAGATTTAAAACCCTGAAATTGTACCAAGCACACTCTTAGACCACATTGCAATAGGAATAAAATCAATATCAAGAAAATCTCTTTGAAAACTATACAAATTTATGAAAATTAAACAACTTGCTTCTGAATAATTTCTGAGGGGATATTGAAGCTAAGGCAGAAATCAAAAAAATCTTTCACATTAATGAAAACAGGGACAAAACTTACTTAACAAAATTTCTGGAATGTAGACACAGAAGTGTTAAGATGAAAGTTTATTAACTTCTTCAAGAAGTTATAAATATCTCAAACTAACAATCTCACTTTTCACCTAAAATAACTAGGAAATAAAGAATAATCTATACACAAAGGTAGCATAAAAAAAGAAATAATTAAAATTGGAGAAAAACGTATTGAAATCGAGAGGCAAAAGTGTATACAAAAGATCAATGAAATATAGAATTATCTGAAAAATAAATAAGATTGATAGAATCTTAGCTAGATTAAGTACAATCAGAAATGATAAAGATGACATTATAACTCATCCAACAGAAATAAAAAAGATTCTCAGAGAATACTATGGACAACTCTATGGAAACAAATTAGAATACCTAGGGGAAATGGATAAATTCCTGGAAACACACAGTCTCACAAGATTGAATCGGAAATAAATTGAAACCCTGAATAGACCAAATCAACCTCTGAAATAGAATCAGTAATACAAAATCTACCAACCAAAAAAAGAAACAGGATCCCCAGACCAGACGAATTCACAGCTGAATTCTACCAAGTCCACAAAGAAGAACTGGTACCAATCCTAGTGAAGCAATTCCAAAAAAAAATCAAGGAGGGGTAATCTTTCCTAACTCATTTTATGGAGCTAGGTTCAGCCTAATATCACAATCTGGCAGAGAAACTATAAAAAAAGAAAACTTTAGGCCAACATCCCCGATGAACATAGACGCAAAAATCCTCAAGAAAATACTAACAAACTGAGTCCAGCAGCACATCAAAAGTTAGTTCACCATGATCAAGTATGTTTTATTCCTGGGCTGCAAGGTTGGCTCAACATACACAGATCAATAAATGTGATTCATCCTGTCAACAGAATTAAAAGCAAAAACCTTATGATTGTCTCAATATATGCAGAAAAAGCTTTTGACAAAATCCAACATCCTTTCCTGAAGAAAACCCTCAACAGACTAGGCATCGAAGTAACGTATCTCAAATAGTAAGAGTCATCTATGACAAACCCACAGCCAACATTATTCTGAATGGGCAAAAGCTGAAAGCATTTCCCTTGGAACTGGAACAAGAAAAGGATGCTGACTCTCACCACTCTTATTGTAGATAGTACTAGAAGCCCTATTCAGAGCAATCAAGCAAGAGAAAGAAATGAAAACATCCAAATAGGAAAATAAGTCAAATGATCTCTCTTTACTGATTCTATACCTAGAAAACTCTAAAGACTGTGATGATATAATTCTATACCTAGAAAATTCTAAAGACTGTGCCAAAAGTCTACTAGAACTGATGAACAAATTTAGTAAGGTTTCAGGATATAATATTAATGTACAAAAGTCAGCAGTGATATGGTTTGGCTGTGTCCTCAGCCAAAGCTCATCTGGAATTGTAGCTTCCATTATTCCTATATGTTGTGGGAGGGACCCTGTGGGAGATAATTGAATCATGGAGACAGTTCTCCCATACCATTCTCATGGTAGTGAATAAGTCTCATTAGGCCTGATGATTTCATAAAGGATTTTCTCTTTCACTTGGCTCTCATTTTTGCTTTTGCCTGCCACCATGTAAGATGTGCCTTTGTTCTTTCTTCGTTTTCCATCATGATTTTGAGGCCTCCCCAACCAGGAGGAACTGTAAGTCCGTTTACCCTCTTTTTCTTTGTAAATTGTCCAGTCTCGGTTATGTCTTCATCAGCTGCATGGAAGCAAACTAATACAGTAAATTGGTACTGATAGAGTGGGGCACTGTATAAAAATATTCGAAAATGTGGAAGCAACCTTGGAACTGGGTAACAGACAGAGGTTGGAACAGTTTAGAGGACTCAGAAGAAGACACGAATATGTGGGAAAGTTTGGAACTTCCTAGATACTTTTCGAATGGCTTTGACCTCAATGCTTGTAATAACATGGACAATCAAATCCAGGCTGAGGTGCTCTCAGATGGAGATAAGGAACTTGTGAACTAGAGTAAAGGTGATTCTTGCTATGTTTTAGCAAAGAGATCAGTGGCATATTGTCCTTGTCCTAGAGATCTGTGGAACTTTGAACATGAGGGAGATGATTTAGAGTATCTGCTGGAAGAGATTTCTAAGCAGCAAAGCATTCAAGATGTGACTTGGGTGCTGTTAAAAGCATTCAGTTTTAAAAAGGAAACAGATCATAAAAGTTTGGAAAATTTGAAGCCTGACAATGTGATAGAAAAGGAAAACCAATTTTCTGAGGAGAAATTCAAGCTGGCTAATTTGTATAAGTAACAAGGAGGCAAATTTCAATTGTCAAGACAATGAGGAAAATGTCTACAGGGCATGTCAGAGACCTTTGAGGCAGCACCTCCCATCACAGGCCTGGAGGCCTAGGAGGAAAAAATTGTTTTGTGGGTAGGGCCCAGGACACTTGTGCTGTGTGTCACCTAGGAACTTAGTGCCCTACTTCCCAGCCACTCTAGCCATGGCTAAAAGGGGCCAAGATACAGCTCAGGCCATGGCTTCAGAGAGTGCAAGCTCCAAGCCTTGGCAGCTTCCGTGTGGTGTTGAACCAGTGGGTGTACAGAAGTCAAGAATTGACCATCGCCTAGGTTTCAGAGGATGTATGGAAATGCCTGAATGTCCAAAAAAGTTTTCTGCAGGTGCAGGGCCCTTATGAAGAACCTCTGCTAGGACAGTGCAGAAGGGAAATGTGGGGTTCAAGCCCCCACACAGAGCCCTCACTGGGACACTGCCTAGTGGAGCTGTGAGAAGAGGGCCACCATCCTCCAGACCCCAGAATGGTAGATTCACCAGCAGCTAGCACTGTGCACCTGGAAAAGCCTCAGACACTCAATACAAGCCTGTGAAAGCAGCCAGGAGGGAGGCTGTACCCTGCAAAGCCACAGGGGTGGAGGTGTCTGACCGTGGGAATCTACCTCTTATTTCAGCATGACCTAGATGTGAGATATAGACCCAATGGAGATCATTTTGGAGCTTTAAGATTTGACTGCCCTGCTGGATTCTGGACTTGCATGAGGCCTTTAGCCCTTTTTTGGGGCCTATTTCTCACATTTGGAATGAGTGTATTTACCCAATGCCTATACCTCCATTTTACCTAGGGAGTGACTAACTAACTTTCTTTTGATTTTACAGGCTCATAGGTGGAAGAGACTTGCCTTGTCTCAGATAAAACTTTGGACTGTGGACTTTTGAGTTAATGCTGAAATGAGTTAAGACTTTGGGGGACTGTTGGGAAGGCATGATTGGTTTTGAAATGTGAAGACATGAGATTTGGGAGTGGCCAGTTGTGGAATGATATGGTTTGGCTGAGTCCCCACCCAAATCTCATCTTGAATTGTAGCTCCCATTATTCCCATGTGTTGTGGGAAAGACCCAGTGGGAAATAATAGAATCATGGGGGTGGATTCCCCCACACTTTTCTTGTGGTAGCAAATAAGTCCCATGAGATCTGATGATTGTGTGAGGGGTTTCTCCTTTAGCTTGGCTCTCATTTATCTCATTGCCTGCCACCATGTAAGACATGCCTTTGTTCTTCTCTCACCTTCTGCCATGATTGTGAGACTTCCCCAGCCATGTGGAACTGTGAGTCCATTAAACCTTTTTTCTTTGTAAATTACCAAGTCTTGGGCATGTCTTTATCAGCAGGGTGAAAACAGACCAATACAAGTAGGAATTCTACACACCAATATCATCTAGGCTGAGAGCAAAATCAAGAACACAATCCCTCTTAACATAGCCACAAAGCAAATGAAATACCTAGAAATACAGATAAGCAAGGAGGTGAAATCTCTCTACAAGGATAACTAAAAACACTTTTGTAAGAAATCAGAGATAACAAAATAAATGGAAAACACACTATGCTCATGGATTGGAAAATCAATGTCATTAAAATTGCTATAATCCACAAAAAAAATTTACAGATACAACAGTATTCCTATCAATCTACCAATGTAATTCTTCAAAGAATCAGAAAAAAAAATTCTAAAATATATATGTAACCAAAAGGAGTCTGAATAGTCAAAGCAAGCATAAGCAAAAAAAAAAAAAAGGCAAAGCATCACGCTGTCTGACTTCAAACTACACTATAAAGCTGCAATAACCAAAACAGCTTGCCACTGGTATAAAAACATACACATAAACCAATGGAACAGAATAGAAAATTCAGAAACAATGCTACACACCTACAACCACCTGACTTTCAGTGAGGGTGAAAGAAAAAGGCAATGGGGAAAAGACTCCTTATTCAATAAATGGTGCTGTGATAACTGGCTAGCTATATGCAGAATAATTAAATAGAACCTTGTCTTATACAATATACAAAAATTAACTGAAAATGGAGTACATATTCAAATGTAAGACCTCAAACTATAAAATCCTAGGAAAAACCTAAGAAATACCTTTCTCAACATTAGAACCTAAGAAATACCTTTCTCAACATTAGTGTTGGCAAAGAATTTATGGCTGAGTCCCCCAATACAACTAAAATGTAAACAAACATTGACAAGTGGGACCTAATTAAACTAAAGTGCTTCTTCACAGCAAAAGAAACTATCGACAGAGTAAACAGGCAACCTATACAACAGGAGAAACTGTTTTTAACATAGGCATCTGACAGAAGCCTAATATCCAGAATTTATCTGGAACTTAAACAAATCAACAAACAAAAAACAATCCCATTAAAAAATGGGCAAAAGACATGAACAAACACTTCTCAAAAGAAGACATACAAGTGGCCAACAACCATATGAAAAAATGCTCAGCATCGCTAATTATCAGAGAAATGCAAATCAAAACCACAGTGAGGTAAGATCTCACATCAGTCAGAATGACTATAACTAAAAAGTAAAAGAACAACAGATGCTGACAAGGCTGTAGAAAAAGGGAATACTTATATGCTATTGGTGGGAATGTAAATTAGTTCAGTCACTGTGGAAAGTAGTCTGGAAATTTCTCAGAAAACATAAAACAGAGCTACTGTTCAACACAGCAGTCCCATTACTAGGCACATACCCAAAGGAATATAGATTATTCTACCAAATAGACACATGTATGTTCATCCCTGCACCATTTGGAAAGCAAAGACATGAAATCAACCTAGATGCCCATCAATGGTGGATTGGATAATGAAAATGAGGTACATGCATGCCAGGGAATATTATATGCAGCAACAACAAAGAATGAGATAATGTACTTTGCAGCAACAAGGATGAAGCTGGAGGCCATCCATGATCCTAAGAAAATTAATGTAGGAACAAAATAGCAAATACTGCATATTCTCACTTACAAGTGGGAACTAAACATTTAGCACACATGGTCATAAACATGAGAATAATCAACACTGGGTACTCTAGAGCAGGGACGGAAAAAGGGGAGCATCAGTTGAAAAAACTACCTACTGGGTACTATGCTCACTACATAAGTCCAATAAGCCTCTGTAACAATTCTACACATGTACTCTTTGTTTCTAAAATACAAGCTGGCATTAAAAAAATCTATTTCTAACTATGTCGTTATAAAGTGCCATAGAAAAGATGAGATTATTCAAAGAATTTTCAGAAAATTTACCATTTAAAAAATCATATGCATTTTAAAATGCAGAATCAAAACAATGCAATAGTGGCAGTTACACTTTAAGTAGAATATTTTCACTTAAATTGTCTTTGATATCAAAAGCATGTCAACCTTATCAGCACATATTAAAACAACATAAGTCTAAATGTTAAATTTACATTATTTATGTTATAGCATTATTTCCCAGGGTTAACAATACTCCCTTGAGGAAGGACTGCAGCATAAAATTATGCTAATCAGCTTAATGATATACTATAGCTTCTCAGAATAAAGAATTTTTATATTACCAGTAGTCAACCATTCCAAATGGAAAGAAAACATAATTAACCAACATGATGTATGCACAGGTCTGAATTTGAAGCCCAATTCCACTTCTATTTAGGGTTGTAATCTTGTGCTAGTCATTTTCCTCTTTGTATTTTCAACTGTAAAATAAAGTTAATAATATAGTTATCGTGTAGAGCTGTTGTGTTAATTAACTGAAGTACATATGTAATGCCATCTAATAGTGTCTAGCACATGGTAAGTGCTCTATAAATGGTAGATGATATTTTTACACTGTTATTGTTACTATAGTAAAATATGTATGTAGGATGTCAACTTACATGCTCAGAGACTATTCTGTAAGTTAATGTTATAAATTTGTATTTCTTAGTAATATAGTTGGTAAAGAGATGGCATGGCTAAGCAGTTAAGAAAATGTGCTCTCCATGCACACGTATGTTTATTGCGGCACTATTCACAATAGCAAAGACTTGGAATCAACCCAAATGTCCATCTGTGACAGACTGGATTAAGAAAATGTGGCACATATACACCATGGAATACTATGCAGCCATAAAAAAGGATGAGTTTGCGTCCTTTGTAGGGACATGGATGCAGCTGGAAACCATCATTCTTAGCAAACTATCACAAGAACAGAAAACCAAACACCGCATGTTCTCACTCATAGGTGGGAACTGAACAATGAGATCACTTGGACTCGGGAAGGGGAACATCACACACTGGGGCCTATCATGGGGAGGGGGGAGGGGGGAGGGATTGCATTGGGGAGTTATACATGATATAAATGATGAATTGATGGATGCTGACGAGTTGATGGGTGCAGCACACCAACATGGCACAAGTATACATATGTAACAAACCTGCACGTTATGCACATGTACCCTAGAACTTAAAGTAAAATAAAAAATAAAAAATTAAAAAAAAAGAAAAAAAGAAAATGTGCTCTCAGCAAACTATCGCAAGGACAAAAAACTAAACACTGCATGTTCTCACTCATAGGTGGGAAGTGAACAATGAGAAGCCTTGGACACAGGAAGGGCAGCATCACAAACCAGGGCCTGTCGTGGGGTTGGGGGAGAGAGGAGGGATAGTATTAGAAGATATACATAATGTAAAGTATGAGTTAATGGGTGCATCACACCCATTAACATGGCACATGTGTACATAGGTAACAAACCTGCACGTTGTGCACATGTACCCTAGAACTTAAAGTATTATATATGTATATAAAGAAAATGTGCTCCAGAACTAGGCTACCTAGATTGTTATCTTGGGTGTACTATTTACTGTTTGATTCTTTTCTGTGATTTGGTTTCATTAACATAACTGCATTTATCACAAAGAATTATCATAAAGCTCAAATGAGTCAAGTCATTTAAACTACTTAGCAATATTCCAGGCACATAGTAAATACCCAAAAGTGTCTAAATCATAAAAAATGTAATAATATATTATTTTTAATGAAAATAATGTATGTTATAAAGCTGACTAACATACATTTATGCTATAGCAGTTTCTAAAGGAAATCTTGGTTTATGTAAGTAGCATTTTAGTAATTATTAATACTGGATAACGGTTTTATTACTGTTATCTGAGTTGGCTTGGCAAAACGAAGTCTGTCTTCTTGTGTTCATAGATCATGTTTATTCTTCATCCCTCTACAGCCTACTTCTGTTCTTTGGGGACAAGCTATGATACCAAAAGAGCAATCTTGTCTAAGTTTTGGGAGATATTTGTAATTTAGACAAAGTCCCATGGCCTGTGGACAGAATCTAATTTCAGAAGAGTTGGAACAAGTTGGTAGTTTAATTGGGCCTCCTGACTGGCTGAAGAAAAAGCCCAAGGCAGAAGAGGCGAGTAGAATTGTAAGTAACTGGCTAGAATTGATTTATTATAGTATGAAGGCATGCAGCATTATAAAGTGGGTAAAAATAAGAGTGGGATAAAAGTGCTGAAGTTTAGGAATCACACAAATAACTAAGTATAATCCTCATGGTCTCTGTATCCCAGGTACTAGGTGGCAGCTAAAACATTCAGGGGATTGGAAAGGCAATGGAAGTTTGGAAAGCACATAGGTGTCCTAACTTGTTACTGAACCACTAGATCCTGAGCTCTATTCAATGGTGGGGCTGAAGCTGTTTGTATGCATTCTGCCTAAGTACTGGCAACCTATGGGGCCAACCAAGAGATATATTTAAAGAAGGAAACAAAGAAAAAGCAAATACAGTAACAACTTAAAATACATTTCTGGATCTTTCCGGTATCATTTCATCTGAAGAGGGTACCCAGGTGATAATAATACATGTAAAAGCCCATCTCTTAATTCCAATAAAGATGCTATCTCATTGTTCTATCTTATTTGCCTATTTATAGGTAAGCTATCTACTAAACACCAATATTTTATAACATACTTTTCTAGGTGTTGAATAAAAATATTGTGCTGCATAGAGTTTAAGTAGGTGGAATTACTCATTCTCATTTGTCTATGTGGCTGTCACTTGCGGATAGAAATTTAATCACTTTGATATGATTGGCTTTTCACAAAACTCAGTTTTTCCGTAGGCCAAAGAATGGCAAGAATGAAATAGTACTAGTTCTTTTACTCAATGGGCCCTCATAATCCAGTGCAGAAACAAAAACAGGTAAAGTTCCTCAGTCACATCCAATTCAGCCATAATCACATTACTACAGACATAGTGAAGATTCATAGGTAATACAATCTTCAAGAATTTAGATGGCTTATTTTCTTAGTATTGTTGATATCACAACTATACTTAAAAATTAGATTGTACTTCTTAATTAACTATCTTTAAAGGAGCTTAAATAAGTTAGAAATATGAAAAGTACTTTAAATTTGTTAAAATATTGCTGTTACAATATATTTCGTTTTGAAAAACATGCATATATAATGTATATAGATAATTATGTGCAAAAGAAAATATTATTTATAATTAAAATTGATTTAAACCAACGTAATGGTTTATTACCACTACATTAGATTTAATATGCTGAAAGTGTTTTTTTGCTATTTTAAATCTTTCATAACATTTTTTCTAAACAGACCCAACTTATATTTCAATTCAATATTCTTTTCAATTTGTATTTTAAGTTCAAGGAATACATGTGCAGGTTTGTTACATGGGTAAACTGCGTATTGTGGGGGTTTGGTGTACAGATAACTTTGTCATCCAGGTAGTCAGCATAATACCTGATATGTAGTTTTCAATCTTCTTTGTTCCCCCACCCTCCAGCCTCAAATAGGCCCCCAGGGTCCATGATTTTCTTCTTTGTGTCCATGTGTACTCAATGTTTAGCTCCCACTTATAAGTGAGAGCATGTTGTATTTGGTTTTCTGTCCCCACGTTAATTCTCTTAGGATAATGGCCTCCAGCTCCATCCATGTTGCTGCAAAGGACACGATCTCATTCCTTATTATAGCTTCATAGTATTCCATGGTATGAACATACTACGTTTTCTTTACCCAATCTACTATTGATGGGCATCTAGGTCGATTCTATGTCTTTGCTATTGTGAATAGTGCTGTGATGAACATTCAAATGCATGTGTGTTTATGTTAGAAAGATACAAAAAGAAACTATAGTGTGAGTGGGTGTGGTGGCACTTGCCTGTCTCAGCTAGTTGAGAGGCAGAGACAGAAGGATTGCCTGATCCCAGGAGCCTGAGATTAGTCTGGACAAGGTAGTAAGATCTCATCTCAAAAAATTTAAAATAGGCTGGGCGTGGTGGCTCACACCTGTAATCCCAGCATTTTGGGAGGCTGAGGTGGGCGGATGACGAGGTCAGGAGATCGAGACCATCCTGGCTAACATGGTGAAACCCTGTCTCTACTAAAAATACAAAAAATTAGCCAGGCGTGGTGGTGGGCACCTGTAGTCCCAGCTACTCAGGAGGCTGAGGCAGGAGGATGGCGTGAACCCGGGAGGCGGAGCGTGCAGGGCCCCCAGGGCACACCACGGCAGTCCAGCCTGGGCGAAAGAGTGAG
>NW_016808896.1:152510-162314 GCF_001698545.2 Rhinopithecus bieti | reverse complement strand
ATTAAAATATATAAAATAAAGAAGGGGCTTCGAGATGGATAACTAGAGGCATCTCATACTCACCACTTTCACTAAGACAAAAGAAAATAGAGGGTTAATAATTACACTTCAAATACGGCACCCAAGAGAGAAAACTGGTATTCAACAGAAAAGTGACAGGAAATATCTAAAGCAAGGAAGGAGAGGAAAGTAATGTAGCCTGCTTAGTCAGAAATGACTGGTAGCCAGGAGAAACTCCCCAATGCAAAGAAAGGGTAAAGAAGAGATTTCTCAGAGGTTCACATTTCCACCATGGACTCCTGCCTTTTCAACTGCAGGAGAGCCCCTAGAACCACATGGGCCTTGAAATTAACATAGGGTGTTGCTGAGAAACTTCACAGTGTTACTGCTCTACCACTCCCTCCCACAAGTCCTAAGAAACTACAGCAAGGTGCCATTTTGAAAGCCCAGCTCACATCTGATTTCTTTGTCCTGGGACCCAGCAGTGATATGGCTAAGGCATGAGCGAGGTTCAGGTCACCACTGCAGGGGATGAGGCATGAGCAAGATGCAAGCCGCTGCCACAAGGGCTGAGGCAAAAGGAGAGCTTACAATCCTTACCTTCCAGCCTAGGTTGCTGCTACTCAAAGTGGCCCCACCCTCCCATGTGCCAGGGCAATAACGTGGCTGTTACCGTCCCCCACGTGAGTGTTCTGCCAGGAGTCCTGGAATTGCCCCAAACCTTGCCTCCCATAGCAGGCACCTGAAAATACCATCAGTGGCCTGAAGACAGTCTGCCCAATCTAGCTTTACCCGCACACGCAATCCCAGAGCACATAGTCCAGGGCCCTGGGTGTTTCCCAGCCTAGTCCTTCACCACTGGCACATGAGCACTTTTCCTAGAAGGCTGAAGTAGGGCCTACCTACCCTGTTGCTACAATCACAGCTGGCACCTGCCTGGATGCACCACCTGTGAGCCTGGAGACTTGCCATTACAGCTCATTGCAGTCACCACCAACACCATTGTATGCTACCTATGACCCAGAGGGTGATTCTACCATTGCCACTGCCATCAGCCATGACATGTTGGTTACCCAGAGGCCTCAAAACCTGCCCATTCACCTAGCCTACCACTACCACTACTGGCATTTGTGCAAGCCACTTGCAGGCCCAAGAACACTGGGATTCAAGCCCGGACCTGCTAACACCAATGCTAGAGTACTCCACTCTATGCTCCAAGGATAGGCACATTCAGCCCACCACTGCAACCACAGGAATCCAAGAGAGGCCCACCTGGCATCTCTGTCCCCAGCAATACTTCACAAGAGCCATCGCTAATAACCACACCCTCAGCCACTGAGAAAATCACAGATACCACTAATGCTGTGTAAAGCCACAGGAATTATACAGAGACTACTCTACTGTAATCACCCAGAATCAAAGCCAAAGTGTTCTACCCAACCAATGCAATAGATACATCTTCAGGAAAAACCTTCCCTTATGAATGCAAACTCAAATAACTGGAAGAAGCAGCTGTTATGCCAGATGCACAGATAACAATGTAAGGACACGGGGAACATGAAAAAGCAAGGAAGTATGATACCTCCAAAAGAGCACAGTAATTCTCCAGCAACAGACCCCAGTAAAACACAAATTTCTGAATTCCCGTAAAAAGAATTTAAAATACTATTTTAAATAAGTTAAATGAGGTACACAGAATACTGGAAAACAATATGAAGAAATCAGAAAAACAATTTAGGATATGAATAAGAAATTTAACAAAGAAATAGATATCATTAAAAAAAGAACCAGTAGTGGAACTTTGGAGAGGTGGTGAGGGTTGAAAAATTGCCTGTTGGATGCAGTGTTCACTGTTTGGGTGATGGGAACATTAAAAGCCCAGACTTCTCCACTACATAGTATATGAATGTAAAACATCTACACTTCTACCCGCTAAATCTATTAAAAAATTAAAAGTTCTTAAAAATTAAAAAAAATCCAAGCAGAAATACCAAAACTAAATAATTCATTGAATAAAATGCAAATTATATTAAAGCTTCAACAATAGACTAGATCAAGGAGAAGAAAGAATCCAACAATTTGAAGACAAATTTTTTGAAATAACTTAGTCAAACAAAATAAAGGCACAAAAGAATAAAACAAATAAACAAAGAACTAAAATGGAAGTACTCTTTGATCCAAATATCCTACTATCCAAAGGTAGAGAAGTTAGTATATCAAAGGAATACCCATACTTACATGTTTTTTGCAGCACTATTCAAAATAGCAAAGTCATGGAATCAACCTAAGTGACGATCAATGGATGAATAAATAAAGTGTGGTATATATGCACAATACAATACTATTCGTCCACAAGAAAGAATAAAATCAAGTCATTTACAGCAACATAGATGGAACTGGAGGTTATTATGTTAAGTCAAATGAGCCAGGCACAGAAAGTCAAATACTACATGTTCTCACTCATATGTGGGACTGAAAATAGTTGATGTCATGGAGGAAAAGAAGAAAATAATAGATACCAGAGGCTGAGAAAAGTGAAGGGTGTGTGAGTAGGAGGGAGGCATGAAGAGAGGTTGGCTAATGGTCACACACATAGAGTTATATACAAGAAATGAATTCTAATGTTTAATAGCACAGTAGGGCGACTATAGATGGCAACAATATATCATATATTTTAAAGTAGCTAGAAAAGAAGACTTGAAATGTTCCCAATAGATATGGTAAATACTTAAGGCGATATATACTCCAAATACCCTCACTTAATCATTGCATGATCTATGCATGTGACAAATACTCACATGTACCCTATAAATATATAAAATATTATGTATATATACAAAGGCAAAATAAATTCATTGAAACATGAATAAAAGAAATTACCATGTGTGAGATGAAACATACTGATAGGATTAATAATGGATTAGACACTGCAGAAGAAAGATTAGTGACTTAGTAGATATAGCAATAAAATTATCCAACATTTAACACAAAAAGAAAAGTGAATTTTGAGAAAGAGTATCTGTGAGCCATAGGACAACACGAAGTTTACTTACACACATGTAATTAGAGTTCATGAAATAAAGGAGATAAATAGGGGCAGAAGAAAAATATTTGAAAACATAATAACTGAAAATTCCCCAAAATTGATGATAATGATTCTGTTAGTTTTCTAGGTCTGCCAATAATAAAAATACCACAGGCTAGGTGGCTTAAACAACAGAGATTTATTTTATGAACATTCTAGAGGCTAGAAGTTAGAGATGAAAGTGTTAGTAGGCTTGGATTTTCTGGTCTGTCTCCTTGGCTTCCAGATGACCATCTTCTAACTGTTTTTACATGGCCTTTCCTCTGTGTGCATACATTCATTCAGTCTCTTTGTGGATCCAAACTTCCTCTTCTTATAGAATTTCAGCCAGATTGGATTAAATCCTACCTTATCAGCCTAGTTTTAATGTAATCACCTCATTTAACGGCTCTAAAAACAAATGCAGTCATATCCTAAGGTACTGGGCATTTAGGATTTAACATACAATTTTTGAAATAAAAAAGTTCAGCTCTTTACAAATACGAACCCTCAGTTCTAAGAAATCCAATGAAACCCAAGTACATAAAACATGAAAAAACTACCTGACAAATAATAATTACATTGCTCAAAACTAGTAGTAAAGAGAATATGTTCAAATCAGTGAGCAACAAGCAAAATATTCCATCCGGAAAGGAAGAAAATGGAAGGACAAAGGCAAATTTCTTGTTGACAATGATGAAAACATAAAGGTTTTGGAGGAAGATTATTAAAGTCCTAAAATAAAAGCACTGTCAAAAAAGACTTCTATGTCTAGATAAAATATCTTTCCAAAATGAAAGTGAAATAAGCACTTTTAAGGTATGAAAAGTGTGAAAGATACATATCAAAAAAAAAAAAAACAAATGAAAGGGAGGTTTTGTGCAGGAGGAAAATAATACTACAGGAAAGTATGGATCTATGTATAAAATGAAGAGCACTGGAATTAGTAACCACATGGGTGAATATACAACATTTTCCTAATATTTAGGTTTCTTGAAAAGATAATATTAGTTTAAACAAAACTAATAGCAATGTAATATGAGGTTTATAACACAGGTAAAAGTAAAACATATGACAAAAATAGTATGGATATCAGGAGGAGGTATGCAAGAATACCATTATAAAGTAAAAATATACCTGCAGTGATATGATATCACTTGAAATTTGACTGTGATAAGTTAAATAAGAATACCTTAACTTTACAGAAGCCAAGAAAGTAACAAAACAAACCATTATATTTGATAAGCCAAAATAAAAGCATAAAACAGAATCATAAAAAAATCTAGACAGGAAACAGGGAAAATGGAAAATGTTAATAAAGAACTATCAATAAGATAGTAAACAAATAGTAAGAAGGAAGTTTTAAACCAATCCATATAAATAAATGTATTAAATAAAAATGATCTACACACCTCAAATAAAAGTCAGAGATTGTCAGTTCAGATAAAAAACAGAAGATCCATTAGATACTGTCTACAGGAAATCCAATTTAAAAATAAAGACACAAATTGGTTAAAAGTAAAAGAAGGGTAGTAGATTCATCATGCTGACACAAAGAGAGCTAAAGAGGCTATATTAATAACAGATAAAGCATATTTGATTAATTTATCTTTATAATAACTCAAAATTTTATTTTTACAGACAGGATCTCAGTCTGTTGTCCAGACCGGAGTGCCAGTGGCACAGTCATAATAGCTCTTGAAATCAGGTTATGTTATTCTAATAACTTTGTTCTTTTGCAAAGTTGTTTCTATTGTAGGTTACTTACATTTACATGTGATTTAGAATCATCTTGTCATTTTCTTTTCCTCAGCTTTTATTTTATAATTGTGAGTGCATGTGTAAGTTTGTTACATAAGTATATTATGTGATGCTGAGGTTTGGAGTACAAATGAATCCATCATCCAGGTAGTGGGCAAAATACCCAGTAGGTAGTTTCTTCAACGCTTACCTTTTCCCATTTGCATTCCCTATTGTCTATTTTTCCCATTTGTATGGTCATGTGTATCAAATGTTTAGCTTGCATTTGCACTTGTAGATTTTTTTATTTAAATTAAATAAGCAGGCATGTGTTTGGAGGCCCTCTGACAGCCCTGCTTCAGTAGATTGAGCAGCTTTATTTCCTGGGCCAAACAGGAGGCAATTGCAGAATTAGAACCTCATTGATATCCTTAAGTGAGGGTAGAGGCCATCAAAAAAGGAACCCAAAGATATTGGGGGCTGAGGCAAGGGGGCCCAGGAACAATGGTTTGGATGAGACTCTCAGGAGCAGAGTGCTGGCTACTAGAGAAATGGGAAGGGATATGAAGATTTCCATGGGAATAAGAAGACCAAGTTACTTTTCTCAACAGTTTACTGAATACTGAACATTAATTAATGTGATTTTTAAAAACTCATAGATTGTGGTTTAATCTTTTGGTTTCACACCCCTTGACCCTTTCGAATGAACCTCTTCCACCTTTATACTTAAAGGGCAGCAACATGCACATTATCTCCATTCTGTGTTGCTAATAGTTATAAACAATCAGACGGACGAAATTTATTTGGCCCATTCTTCGCATACCTGTATTGGAACTATTTTGCAAGATAGGTCTCCAATCTTAAAACATCATCATCTACAGTTATTGGTCAAGCCTGATTTCCTCCTTTGAAAATTAAGATTTTTCCAACCTCTCATCTAAGATTACTAAACCACGGTAGTTCGTTGTGCACACAGCATCCTTCACTTCTTAGAAATTTAAGGGCAGTCCAACTCTGAGTATATGTTTTCTCTACTAATTCATTCTATAATTCTTAAAATTCTAAGCTTGCGTATAGAAAATTTGTTTCTGGATTTTCTTCATGGAATTGTGTTTTATTTTCACTTTGGGGATCTTGATGGGAAGATACAAAAACTCTCCAACTTTCAATCCTTTCTTCATGAATCATCTGACATCTCATCTTAGATCTATTTAGCAGATATTAATACAACATATACAGTAGGAGCTATGCTCAGTTTAGTCATGCAAGGGCAACAAAGAAAGAACATGCATCAGGGATCTTACACAACTTTAATTAAATTATTTTATGTTAAGTCAATTAATTTTTCATCTAAAACAATAGAACAGAGTAGTCATATCATTAACATTTAATAACTCATTACTGTGCTTCATCCATCAAATTCTGATTAAAAGAAGTCATTCCAATGTGGAATGTAATGTAAAACTGAGAAATGTGGGACAATTCCAAGAGAATTAAAATATTTTTATAACACATAAATCTTTTAAATGCATATTCTCCAGTGGTCATTCACATAACCTATATCTGACAATAATTATTTTATTAACCATAAGGTATTAGGGATGTTCATATTTTGGATATTATTCTGGACTTCACTAAAGAATTAACAAGGGGAATCTTTGGGGGCTTTTACCCACTCAGCATGATGTTGGCTGTGGACTTGTCACAGATGGCTCTTAGTATTTTGAGGTATTTTCCTGTCATTCCTGGTTTGTTGAACATTTTTATCATGAAGGGATGTTGGACTTTATCAAAAGATTTCCTACAGTAATTAAGATGATTGTATGGTTTTTGCTTTTGAGTGTGTTTATGAAGTGAATCACATTTATTTATTTTGATACATTGCACCAGCCTTGCCTCCCAGGAATAAAGCCAACTTGATCATGGTATATTAACTTTTTGATGTGCTGCTGGATTTAGTTGTCTATTATTTTGTTGAGGATTTTTGCATCTACATTCATCAAATATTTTGGTCTGAAATTTCATTTTTTCATTTTGTCTGCCAAGTTATGGTATCAGACAGATACAGGCTTCATATAATGAGTTAGAAAGGAGCTCTGTCCTCTTTGATTTTTTCAAGTAGTTACAGTTGGATTGATATAAGTTCTTCTTTGTATGTCTGATAGAATTTGGCTGTGAATCCTGCTGGTCCAGGAAATTATTCTGGTTGGTAGTTATTTATTTATTTATTATGAACTCAATTTCAGAAGTTAATATTGGTCTATTAAGGGTATCAGTCTCTTCCTGATTCAATCTTGGGAGACTGTGCTTTTTCAGGAATTTGCATATCTTCCAGATTTTCTAATATGTGTGCCTAGAGTTGTTCATAGTAGTTCCTGGAACAAGACAAGGATGCCCAAACTCACCACTCCTATTCAGAATAGTACCAGAAGTCCTAGCCACAGCAATTAGGCAAGACAAAGAAATAAAAGGCACCCAAATAGGAAAAATAAAAGAGTCAAATTATCCCTTATTCACTCACAATATGATTCTATAGTTAGAAAACCCTAAATACTCTGCCAAGAGGCTCCTAGTATTAATAAATTACTATAGAAATCCTTCAGAATACAAAATCAATAAACAAAAATCAGCAGCATTTCTGTACACCAACAACATCCAGGCTGAGAGTGTAATTGTACAATGTACAAATGTACAATTATATTATTTTTGAATATGCTCACCCTGTTGTGCCTGTAAATACTAGGTCTTATTCATTATTTTTACAATAGTAACAAAGAAAATAAAATGCCTAGAGATACAGATAACCCAAGGAGGTGAAAGATCCCTACAAGAGAAGTAAAAAAACACTGCTGAAAGAAATCAGAGATGACACAAATAAATGGAAAAGTAATCCATGCTTATATGCTTATAGATTGGAAGAATCAGTATTGCAAAAATGGTCATACTGCCCAAAGCAATTTACAGATTTAATGCTATTCTTATCACACTACTAATGGCATTCTTCAGAGAATTAGAAAAAAAAAAAAAAACTATTCTAAAGTTTATATGGAATCAAAAAACAGCCTAAATAGCAAAAGCAATTAGAACTAAGCAAAAAGAACAAAGCCGAAGACATCACACAAACCTGATTGCAAACTATGCTATAAAGCCACAATAACCAAAACAGCTTGGTACTGGTATAAAAAAGGCACATAGACCAATGGAACAGAATAAAAAACTCAGAAATAAAGCTAGACACCTACAACCACCTGATCTTTGGTAAGGTTGACAAAAACAAGCAATGAGGAAAGGACTCCCTGTTAAATAAATAATGCTATGATAACTGGTTAGCCATATGCAGAAGATTTAGGCTTTACCCCTATCTTTCATTATATACAAAAAGTTAACTCAAAACACATTAAAGATTTAAATATAAGACCTCAAAGTATACAAATTCACAAAGACAACCTAGGAAATACTCTTCCTGACATAGATCTTGGCAAATAATTTATGGCTACATTTCCAAAAGCAATTGCAACAAAAGCAAAAATAGACAAATGGAATATAATTAAACTACAGAGCTTCTGCACAGAAAACAAAACAAAACAAGCAAACAAACAAAAAAAAAAAGCGAGCAAACAGACAATTCACAGAATGGGAGAAGATATTTGCAAACTATGCATCAGACAAAGGCATAATATCCAGAATCTACAGTAAACTTAAACAAATCAACATGCAAAAACCAAATAACCCCACGTAAAAATGGGTAAAGGACATGAACAAACACTTCTCAGAAGAAGACATACAAGTGACAAACAAACATGAAAATATGCTCAGCATCACTAATTATCAAAGAAATGTAAATAAAACCACAATGAAATACCATCTCACATCAGTCAGAAACACTATTATTAAAAAGTCAGAAAACAACAGATGCTGGTGAGGCTGTGAAGAAAAAAAGAGTACTTACACTGTGCTGATGGGAATGTAAATTCGTTCAGCTATTGTGGAAAACAATCTGGATATTTCTCAAAGAACTTAAAACAGAGATATCATTTGACACAGCAATCCCATTATGGAGTATACACCCAAAAGAAAGAAAAAGCATTCTACCAAAAGACACATACTTTTGCATGTGCATCACAACACTATTCCCAGTAGCAAAGACATGGAATGTGACACATCACATAAACAAAATTAAAACAAAATGATATGATCATCCCCCAAAATGCAGAGAAAGCATTCAACAAAATCACTCATCCATTTATGATAAAAACTGTCAACAAACTAGGCATAGAAAGGACTTACCTCAAACTAATAAAAGCCGTATATGGCAAAGTCACAGCAAACATCATACTGAATGGGGAAAAGTTGAAAGCAATCCCCCTGAGAACAGAAACAAGTCAAAAATGCCCACTTTCACCAATACTATTCAACATAGTTCTAGAAGTCCTAGCCAGAGTAATCAAACAAGAGAAAGAAATAAAAGGCATCCAAATTGGAAAACAGGCAATCAGACTATCCCTGTTTGCAGATTATATGATCGTATACTTAGAAAATCCTAGATTCCTCCAAAAGACTCCTACATTTGACAAACAAATACAGTACAGTAAAGTCTCAGGTTACAAATCCGTGTACATAAATCAGTAGCACTGCTATACACCACCAACAACCAAGCTGAGAATCAAATCAAGAATGCAATCCCATTTACAACAGGTACAAAAAATATTAAATACCTAGGAACATAGTAAACCAAGGAGGTGAAAGGTCTCTACAAGAAGAACTACAAAACACTGCTGAAAAAAATCATAGGTGACACACATGGAAACATATCCTATATTCATGGTTTGGAAGAATCAATATTGTGAAAATGACCACACCGTCCAAAGCACTCTGCAGGGTCAATGCAATTCCCAAAAAAATACCAATTCATATGGAACCAAAAAAGAGCCTGAATAGCCAAAGCAATCAATATTAGTCAGGGTTCTCTAGAGGGACAGACAAAATAGGAGATATATATA
>NW_016808896.1:125329-149860 GCF_001698545.2 Rhinopithecus bieti | reverse complement strand
TATATATATATATATAGATATATATATATAGATATATATATATATATATATTATGTACGAAAGGGAGTTTATTAAGGAGAATTGACTCCCACAGTCACAGGGTAAAGTCCCACAATAAGCCATCTGCAGGCTGGGAAAGAAAGAAGCTAGTAGTGGCTTCTGAGTCCAAAAACCTCAAAAACGGGGAAGCCTTCAGTCTGTGGCCAAAGTCCTGAAAGCCCCTGGTAAACAACTGGTGTAAGTCTAAGAGTTCAAAAGCTGAAGAACTTGGAGTCTGATGTTCAAGGCCAGGAAGCATCCAGCACAGGAGAAAGATGTAGGCCAGAAGACTTAACCAGTCTAGTCTTTTCATGTTCTGCCTGCTTTTATTCTGGTGGCAGGGGCAGCTGATTAGATCGTGCCCAACTAGATTGAGGATGGGTCTGCCTTTTCCAGTCCACTGACTCAAATGTTAATCTCCTTTGGCAACACCCTCACAGACACACCCAGGAACAATAATTTGCATGCTTCAGTCCTATCAAGTTGACACTCAATATTAACCATCACCACAATCCTAAACAAGAAGAACAAATCTGGAGGCATCACATTACTGGACTTCAAGTTAAGACTATAGTTACCAAAATAGCATGCTACTGGTATAAAAGTAGGCACATAGTCTAATGGAACAGAATAGAAAACCCAGAAACAAAGCCAGATATGTACAGCCAACTGACCTCCAACAATGCATACAGAAACATAAATTGGGGAATGGACACCCTATTTATTAAATGGAAAACTGGCAAGCCACATGTGGAAGAATGAACTGGATCCCTATCTCTCACATTATACAAAAATCAACTCAAGATGGATCAAAGACTTAAAAATAAGACCCGAAACCATAAAACTTCTAGAAGTCAACGTGGGAAAAACTTTTCTAGATATGGGCATAGGCAAATAATTCATGGTTAAGACCCCAAAGGCAAATGCAACAAAAACAAAAATGAATAAATAGGAGCTAATTAAACTGAAAAGCTTCTGCACGGCAAAAGAAATAATCAGAGTAGACAACCCATAGAATGGGATAAAATATTTGCAAACTGTGCATCTGGCAAAGGCCTAGCATCTGGAATCTATGAGGAAATCAGACAAATCAACACGAAATAAACAAATAATCCCATTAAAATGTGTGCAAAGGGACCGGTCGAGGTGGCTCAGGTCTGTAATCCCAGCACTTTGGGAGGCTGAAGTGGGCAGATCACGGGGTTAGGAGATCGAGATCATCCTGGCTAAAATGGTGAAACTCCGTCTCTACTAAAAATACAAAAAATTAGCTGGGCATGGTGCTGGGTGCCTGTAGTCCCAGCTACTCGGGAGGCTGAGGCAGGAGAATGGCGTGAACCCGGGAGGCAGGCGGAGCTTGCAGTGAGCCAAGATCGTGCCACTGCACTCCAGCCTGGGTGACAGAGCAAGACTCTGTCTCAAAAAAAAAAAAAAAAAAGTGTACAAATGACATGAATAGACACTTCTAAAAAAATATATGCAAATGGCCAACAAACATGAAAAAATTCTCAACATAACTAATAATCAGGGAAATGCAAACTAAAACCACAATGAGATACCACCATACTCCTGCAAGAATGGTCATTATCGAAAAGTCAAAAAACAACAGATGATAGATGTTGGCATAAATGTGGGGAAAAGGCAATGCTTATACACTGCTGATGGGAATGTAAACTAGTACAACCTCTATGGAAAACAGTATGGAGATTCCTAAAAGAGCTAAAAGTAGATGTACTATTTGATCCGGCAAGCCCACTTCTGGGTATCTACCCAAAAGTTATTGTATGAAAAAGACGCTTGCACACATATATGTTTACAGCAGTACAATTCACAGTCGCAAAGATGTGGAACCAACCTAAATGCCCATTGACTAATGAGTGGATAAAGGAATTGTGGTATATATACGCCATGAAATACTACTGAGCCATAAAAAGGAGCAAAATAATGTTTTTTGCAGCAACTTGGATGGAGCTGGAGGCCATTATTCTAAGTGAAGTAACACAGGAGTGAAAAACCAAAAACCATACATTCTCACTTATAAGGGGAGCTAAGCTGTGAGTACACAAAGGCATACAGAGTGATATAATGGATTTTAGAGAAGGGGGAGAGGGGCTAAAGATAAAAACCTACATATCAGGTGCAATGTACACCACAGGTGCACTAAAATCTCAGGATTCATCACTATATAATTCATTCATGTAACAAAAAATCCACTTGTATCCCAAAAGCTATTGAAATAAAAACAAAAAATAAAATAAATCAAAATAAAATAATGATAATTACTTTTCAATGTGGTACATATACACCATGGAATACTACATGGCCATAAAAAAGAGAGATGATATCCTTTTTTGCGACATGGATTGAGCTAGAGGCCATTGTCCTAAGCAAATTAACTCAAGAACACAACAAAATACAGCAGATTCTCACTTATAAGTGGGAACTAAACATTGAGTTACACATGGACACAAAGAAGGGAGCAATATCACTGTGGCCTGCTTGAAGGTGGAGGGTGAGAGGGGGGTGAGGATCAAAAAACTACCCATCAATACTATGCTTATTATCTGGGTGACAAAATAATCTGTACACCAATCTCCTGTGGCATGTAATTCATCTATACAACCAACTTGAACATGTATCTCTGAAACTAAAAGTTAAAAAAAATACTCAACATGATTATTTACTAGTAAAATGCAAATTAATACTAAAATGAGATACACAAGTATTAGAATGCCTAGTATTAAAAAGAGTGACCAACCATGCTGAATTTTAGGTGTCAACTTGACTGGATTGAGGCATGCCTGGATGACCGGTGAAGCACTGTCTCTGTCTGTGGGGCTGTTTCCGAGGTTGATTGGTGTGTGAGTAGACACACCCTTGATGTAAGAAGGTACAATCCAATAGGAAGTGGGCCCTGTTGGGAAAAACAATCAGAAGAAGGGGAATTCTCTTTCTCTGCTTTTTCATTCCCTTTTGGAGTGGGATACATTTTTCTCTCCTGCCTTGGACATATGACTCTAGGTTCTTTGGCTTTTGGACTCTGAGACTTGGCACTAGTGGCCTCCTGGGGGCTCTTGGACCTTCAGCCTCAGGCTAGGTGTTGTACTGTCAGACTTCCCTGGTTCTGTGGCTTTTGTAACTGCACTGAGCCACAATGTCAGCTTTGCTGGTTCTCCAGCTTGCAGATGCCCTGTCATGGGGTGGGACTTCTCTGCCTGTGTGATCCTGTGAGCCAATTCTGTCATAAATCCCCTCTCATATATTCCATGGCCTCTGTTTCTCTAAAGAACTCTAATACTCCAATTACCATACCAAGTGTTGATGACAATCTCTCCAACGCTGCTGAAAATGTAAAATGACGTAACCTCTTTGAAAAACAAATTGTCAGTTTCATAAAGAGTTAATGACTCACCTACTCAGCAGGCCGGGCGCGGTGGCTCACGCCTGTAATCCCAGCACTTTGGGAGGCCGAGGCGGGCGGATCACAAGGTCAGGTGAAACCCCGTCTCTACTAAAAATACAAAAAAAAAGCCGGGCGCCGTGGCGGGCGCCTGTAGTCCCAGCTACTCGGGAGGCTGAGGCAGGAGAATGGCGGGAACCCGGGAGGCGGAGCTTGCAGTGAGCCGAGATAGCGCCACTGCACTCCAGCCTGGTGGACAGAGCGAGACTCCCAGCTACTCGGGAGGCTGAGGCAGGAGAATGGCGGGAACCCCGGGAGGCGGTGTTGTGTGTGAGCCGAGATAGCGCCACTGCACTCCAGCCTGGGTGGGACCCCAGGAAAGGGGCGAAGACTCCGTCTCAAAAAAAAAAAAAAAATGTTTAATTTACTACTTCAGGGGCAATAAAATGTGTATATGGAATTATTGAGACATAGCAATATGTTCTCTCTCTGTTCTATATTATAATTGTTTAATTTTGCTGAATGAAAGAAAGCAAGAAAAAGTACACACTCCGTGATTCCATGTGTATGGAACTCTAGAATATGAATGCCAAACTAAAATATCAGAAAGCAGGTCAGTAGTTACCCAGGCATGAGGGATGAAGAGACAGGAAGGAAAGATTACAAATGAGCACCCAGAAACGTTTTGAGAAGTCATGAATATATTTACTATCTTGATTGTGGTTATGGTTTCATAGTTATAAATAAGTTAAACATATTTAATTATATACTTGATATATGTGCAGGTATTTTAATGACACTTTATTTACCAATAAAATACAAATGAATATATATCTAAATAAGTACAAGCCTATACATATTTTCAGTAGGTAATTATCGTTTTTTTAAATTACAAAATAAAATGACAAATCTGATTGCCTTCAGAATGAACCTAATGACAAAATAAAGTTATATAATTTCTTGATTTTGTCATTAACTAATCAAATGACAAAACCATGTCAATATAACATTAAGTTTTAAATATGATGAGTAATTGCCAATATAACATTAAGTTTTAAATATGATGAGTAATTGGATGTTTCAACGATGTACTAAGGGTTTTAAAAAGTAAAAATCATTCTCATGATGTGACAAGAACTCGAAATTTGTTAGAATAAAATAAATCAAACAAATAACTTGCTATAGCCCAGGTACAAATTTATACTCATCTGTCCCGCTTTGAATTATATTGAGTTACTAGTCTAAATGAAAATGTAGTATCTAGCACATCATTTCCCCTTCACATATACATCTAAACAATGTAAAACGTGGATCCAGATACATTTACATAAGATTTAATTAGAATTCCACAAACTGTCATTTCTGGCTTTCATTCTTTAGTATTAATATTCTTAGCCATCTATTTACAAAGGCATTGCTTTCCTGGGAGCAATTACAACGCTTGGATTCTACTTGGTTTCAAGTATTGCTTTCTGAGTATTATATTTGAACTAACACAATGAATATTCAACTTGAATATCATTTTCTAACCTTCTAAGCTACTTTATCTCAACAAAGAGAAACACTCTACTGTTTGTAATAGAAAACAAACATGAAATCTGATTGGTTATTATACCAATCAGATTATTTTGCTTGGTAGTTTTCTAAAATAATTTAATGGGGCACAAAGACAATAGTTCATACTCATAATGAGCTCATGTGATAACCATGGCTATATGAGAACATAAATTAGAACTTCAAAAAACATCCAGCTGTTTATCAACATTTTCCAGCAAATATATTTATTTTGCAGTATCTTCTGCTTCCTATATAAACAATTGTAAGTCATCAAAATGTTTGAATGTGCACTCATGACAAGTACATGTACACTAGAGTTGGGCATATTCATGGTGGTTTGGGTAATGCTTCAAATTGGTAAGAGAGGGTTAATGATACTTAATAAGAGCAGCATAGGAACCAAGATTTGTCACAGAAATCTTAAACTGGTATCAGGGGATCTGTAACTACAAAGTACAAGGCTTTATCACACTGATTAAGGCATGAAAAACAGTACAACATACATTTTCAACAGGGACACTATCTCCTCAAAGGGGGCAATAATGGATTATTGAGGGGCAAAATATTTGATAGCACAATGGTTTGTGACCCTCTAAATGCCCACAGTATATATTATTAAAAGATATATAGTACATCTGTGGTGTTAAAATTCATGGTGCACGGAGAAACAATTACAAAAGTATGTAAAAGCCTTTTCAGGGAGGAGATAATGAATAAAAGGGTTGAGAAACACTGCACTATAAGATGGCAAATTCAGTTTATGGTACAAGGAATAAGAATCTGACCATGTCTATGTGAGTATTTCCTTTTATATTAGCCTGTGAAATTGGGTAGTTCTGTTTAGTATGCGTATCTTTGTGATTGCACTCAGGTGGGCAAGGGGTGAGGAAAAAGTGGAATGAGGAGATTTCAGAAACATAATGTCTTGAATGAATAATCTCGCCTGTCCTCATCCACATCTTTCTCTGTATCATTATATTGAATTAATTTGTCTGTTTATAGTCACATAGAATTTCTGAATCTTTGGAGAAGATTATGGAATTGACTCATAAATTCCCAAAGGTAGGGAAATAATAAGATACCAGGAAAAACTCGGGAAAGTGCTAAAAAAATTCTGTAGTGCAATGTCAAGGTCAAAGTCATTTATTGAATTATTTATTTTACTGAGGGCCATTCTCCAAGTAGTGTTGTCATAGGTTTCTTCTGTTGGCTCAAAGTTAAAGAAGAAAGTTATAGGCATCAGTCGTTTGGGTGGTTTATTAACGAGCCAGCCCACTCCTAAAGAAGTCCTACATTAATGCAGCTGTGGATTTGGCTCAAGATGATTAATCTATGTAAAAAGCGCCCTCCCAGACCCCATAGTTTCTGATTCTGATAATACAATGTTTCATAAAACAAATGAGATTTGAAACATACAGAAAAAAATAGGGTAAGGCACAGTCATTTTTTTATGATATAATATATTAATGATGAGCAGGTAGTGATTGCCAAATGCAAATTATACATAACACAACAGCAAAAAAAGCCAGTCTTTTAAGAAATGTTTTCAAATTTACTGTGACAGCATTCATTAGTTCAGGGTTAGTTCAGGGAAATGATGTTTGGGTAGACTGAAAATGATTTTAAAAGCACTGAAGTGCAAACTCTAATATAAATTGTCACTGATAATGGTACTCTAAGTAGAAAAATGCAGTTCAACTTAAGCTTAGTACATTCCTAAATTATTCAAGATAGTTTTAGTGAGATTAATAATTATAAAGCCTTAGTAATCTTCTACCTGGTTTCCCACTTCTGAGTATTTCTCTCATTGTTGCATCCACGATAGGTCAAGATGGGGCACAAAAATTGCTAAAACACAGTTTCATCTATTTCATGACTTATTAACATTTCTTTACAAAAGACTAATCTAAAACAACAGCTAGGGCAGTGTTTGAGGATTTTCATATATCCCCCCTTATGGAAATTTAAAACCTTACATGTACTGTTTTAATAGGGATAACTATATTTTACTGCATTTACTTATGATAAGTAAATAGTAAAAACAAACCTATTTCTACACAAAATACAAATATATAGGCATTATGTTAGCAACATCACATTTGCTAAGAGTCAAAGCACATAGAATGGTGCCTTTGACAGATATAATATTAGATTAAGATAAAGTAAGAAAGCTTTATTTTTTATTGAGTGTGATACAGACATTTAATTTATTAGGAAAATAGTATAAACAATAAGCCACAGTGGATCATTCCTGTAATCCCAGCAATTTGGGAGGCAGGAATGGAAGTATCACTTGCTGTCAGGAGTTTGAGACTAACCCAAGCAACATAGCAACAGCCCATCTCTACAACTTTTTTTTTAATTAGCTGGGTTTGGTGGTGCATGTCTGTACTCCAAGCTACTCGAGAGACTGAGGCGAGAAGATGGTGTGAGTCCAGAAGTTTGAAATTTGAAGTTAGAGTGAGCTATGATCATTCCACTGCACACTAGCCTGGGTGACAGAGATAGACCCTGTGTCAAAAATTAAAAAAAAAAAGAAGAAAATATTATAAAGGTAATCTTGTAAGTACACAAGAACAGTGAAATTATCCAATATAATATTAATGTATCCAAAATAATATGTCCTTTACAAATTTGAAATGTAAAATTTTCACTGAACCCTTAGTGTTTAATCTCATATCAAAGAATTAAAATTTTACTACCCTTTGAGTAAAGATTAGTCATTCTTTTTACAATGGCAGATCATGCTCAGGGAGTAAATTATTTAAACACTGAACTATTCAAAAGAAACTTAAAAGTGGTATGGGAGTTTGTGGAATTTATATATAATACCATGCATAGTTCTGTGGCACTGCCAAACACTTTAAGTTGATTTCTTCCTTGTCATTACAATTAAAATGCTAAATTTATGTCTTGCTCTACATCGTGATGGAACTCCATTATTCATCCTTTCTGTCTTTGCATTTCCATGGAAATCATTTATATCTACAGTTGATCCTCATTATTCACACATTCAATATGTGCACACCTCACTAAAATATATTTGCAACCACAAAATCAATACTCACGGTGCTTTCACAGTCATTTTTCAACATATGCAGAGTGGAAGAAAATTTGACTCAACTGCCAACATGTCCTAAGCTACGGTCCAATGAGGTAACAGTCTGCCTTCTTATATTAGCTGTCATCATGTAAACAGGTGTCCTTTTTGTAGTCTATTTACTGCCACATGTTCCACATTTTGTGTTTTCTGTTGGTTATTTCACTCCTTTAAAATGTCCCGCAAGCTTAGCGATGAAGAGATGTCTAGTGTCCCTAAGCAAAAGAAGGCTGTAATGTGTCTTAGGGAGAAAATACCTCTGTTAAAAAGCTTCATTCAGGCCTGCGTTACAGTGCTATTGGCCATGAGTTCAATGTTAATGAATTAACAATATGTATGAAATAAAGCATCTTTTAACAAAAACAGAAATAAATAATGTTATGTATTGATCAGTTGATGAAAATGTTTTGATCAGAGGCTTGCAGGAATCTGACCCTGTATTCTGCATAGGAACAATATTTCTGTATTCACTAATTTCAGCGTTTGTGTTAACTTTACGGAACACAACTACTCTGAATAATGAGAATCCATTGTACTTCTAAAGGTTTTCACTAGGATTAAAGAAAATAGTATCTACAAAACATGTAGCACAGTATTGTATTATTGTATTAATACCGGGGGTGTTAATAGTGTGGGTAGTTTCACAGACTAAACTGTTTTCAAGAAGTGCAGGAAACTTTCTGGCCATTGGAATGATATGTCCATACTTCAATGCACTAAATGACCCCTTTTTGCCTCAGAAAATATGAGAATGTAGCTCAATAGCCCCTACATAAAAATAGCATTACACCAACCAGTGACCTACTCAAAAAGAAATGTTTTAAGTTGGGTGAAAACCTGTTGTCCCTTGTCAAATCTTATCCTAAATAACACATCCTGCAAATTCCATCAGATAGCTCTTTTTTTAAAGATGCATATATTTTCTGACTTTAATTTCACTTACCCTTAGGTATTTTCTAACTTCTCCATGGGCTTGTCTTTATGCCTTAGCAATGGAAGTAATACAGGCTAATTTAAGAGTTGCTAAAGTTTATCACTAACATAATAATTTAAAATAATATACTGTTATCTCTAAACTCTTCCAGATTGCAAAAATACATATGAAATGAAACAAGAAACTCAAGATAACTGATTAAAAGAGATCCCTATGTATATGTGAGTGAGTGTATAAGTATGTGTGCATACAATTAGTGATTTCCTTAAGTGCTGCACAGAAATTGAATTTTTGAATGTTGAAAGAGAAGACTAATGTTTATATATACATGTGACAGATTGCTGCCAAGATAACAATCAATATTTTTGCTTCAGACATTACATATTTTTGACAGCTGAAAACTCAAAACTTAGTTTTACTGCTCTTCTAGGTTTCAAGGTTTTATACTGTTGGCACTCATTAACTGCTTTGTTATATATTTTTAGTGCCAGAATAAACCTTAAAAAATAGTACTCCTTTGAAGGGTCATAAAATAATGACTTCTACTATGAAAGGGTAAATGTTGCCCACCATTTTGGAAAAACATTTGAAGTCTTTAGATGAGCCTGGAAATCACGTACAGAAGATTTTGGTTTTGTCCCTCATATCCAACCAGATTCTACTAGCTAATAGTTTATCCCATTCTAGAGGCCCTGCAAGGAGAGTGTTTCTCAAATGTCTTAGAATTTTGCTTTGAATCTAGCCATTGCAACCAACCATAAAAATGAAAAACAAAAAGATACCTGGTTCAATCTTTTAATATTCAAACTCAGAAAAGTTTAAATAATGCAAATTTTTTAAAGATAAAAAGCAGTTTGCACTTATTTAATTCTATTATTTAGCAACTCAAGTCTGCGATTAGTTCAATGGTGACAAGTTTCTAAATCATATGATAGAATGGGCAAAAGAGTACATTCTAGTTAACTTTAAAATCAAATCAAATTTACCTTCTGCCCCATTCCCTTCTCTTTATTTTTGAATTCTCCCTCATCGACCAACTGTCCATGGCTTCCCGACTACACCTACCCCTATTTAGGACTTCCAATTGCTTTTGAAATTTTATCATATAAAGAACTACCTGCTTTCACACATGGCAGTGGGAAGAATAAAGGATGGAGAGATTGCTATAGTGACAATGACCAGACAGGAAAACATAATTTTACTTTTTCAGTTCTGCCAAGGACAGGTTCAAGGACAGACTGATCTTTCTGAAATATAGGACATTTGCTCCCAGGCAGTCCTACCAAGCTGAATACATGTGTTTATTAAAATGTGGAAGACTGAATTCAATTATATGATTTGTCCCCTAAATGGCATTTTAAAGGGCCATGTAATTATATTAGGTTGGTGCAAAAGTAATTGTGATTTTTGCCACCAGTTATTTTGGACCCATGCCCACAATAATGACCTCACTTTAACACTATAAAGATCCTGTTTTCTTTTTTTCTTCTTGTATTTTTAGTTATGGGGTCTTGCTCTGTCACCCAGGCTCAAGTGCAGTGGCATGATCATAGCTCACCACAACACTGAACTCCTGGGCTCAAGCCATACTCCTATCTCTGCCTTCCAAGTAACTAGGGTTACAGGCATGCACTACTCTGCCCAGCTATTATTTTTTAGAGATGGGGTCTTGCTATGTTTTCCAGTCTGGTCTCAAGCTTCTGGTTTTAAGCAATCCTCACGCTTTGGCTTCCCAAATTGCTGAGATTACAGGCATAAGCCACCATGACTGGCCCCTATTTTAAAACAAGGTAAAACTCTGAGGTTTTGGGGGTTGGGAATTCAACCTACCTTTTTGTGGAGACACAGTTCAATCCATAAGTGATTTAAGAAAAAGTTATATCATATGAACACTCACTAAAGAAAATTGAAGTGGCTCTATTAGTATCAGCCACAGATTTCAGAGCAAAGGATATTACCAAGGATAAGGAAGGTCACCTCATAATATTAAAGTCATCAATCCATCAAAGAGTAATAACAAACTAAACTTGTATGTGCCTAATAACAAGTACCGAAATGGATAAAGCAAAAACTGATAGAAAACCAAAGAGAAATAGACAAATCCATGACTACAGTCAGATATTTCAATACTTATCTCTTTATAATTGGTAGAAAAAGTAGACAGAAAATCAGCAAGGATATAGTAGATGAACAACACAATAAATCAGTTTGATGCTGTTGACATTTATAGAGTACTTCAGCCAAAAATAGCTGAATACACATTATTTTCAAATCCACATGGACAGTGACCAAGATATACCATATTCTGAGTGATAAAATAAGTCTCAATGAATTTGAATGGATTTAAGTCATATAAATTGTGCTCTCTGATGACAGTGAAATTAAGTTAGAAATCAATAAAAAAAATTTTCTGGAAAATCCTGAATTCAAGTATCACAATGAACTTATTATGCTTACTGAAATAATTCAAGTATCACAATGAAATAATTATGCTTACTGAAAGAAGAAAGATACAAGGAGTAAATAATTCATGATTCCATTCATTTTAAACTCAAGAAAATGCAAACTATTCTGTAATGACAGAAAGCAGGTCAGTGGTTACCTGTGAAAATTAGGGTAGAAGGGTGACAAAGGGTTACTAAATGTAAACTTTTTTTGGTGGTTAGATGTATTCATTATGTTGATTTTGCTGGTGCTTTCATCACTGACTATATGTCAAGAAAGTCAAATTATATATTTAATACATGTGCATTTAACAATTCCAGAAGAAATCCAAATGGATGTTTGAATACAAGGAAACCACATGATTGGCAAATGAANTAGAATTTTGCTTTGAATCTAGCCATTGCAACCAACCATAAAAATGAAAAACAAAAAGATACCTGGTTCAATCTTTTAATATTCAAACTCAGAAAAGTTTAAATAATGCAAATTTTTTAAAGATAAAAGCAGTTTGCACTTATTTAATTCTATTATTTAGCAACTCAAGTCTGCGATTAGTTCAATGGTGACAAGTTTCTAAATCATATGATAGAATGGGCAAAAGAGTACATTCTAGTTAACTTTAAAATCAAATCAAATTTACCTTCTGCCCCATTCCCTTCTCTTTATTTTGAATTCTCCCTCATCGACCAACTGTCCATGGCTTCCCGACTACACCTACCCCTATTTAGGACTTCCAATTGCTTTTGAAATTTTATCATATAAAGAACTACCTGCTTTCACACATGGCAGTGGGAAGAATAAAGGATGGAGAGATTGCTATAGTGACAATGACCAGACAGGAAAACATAATTTTACTTTTCAGTTCTGCCAAGGACAGGTTCAAGGACAGACTGATCTTTCTGAAATATAGGACATTTGCTCCCAGGCAGTCCTACCAAGCTGAATACATGTGTTTATTAAAATGTGGAAGACTGAATTCAATTATATGATTTGTCCCCTAAATGGCATTTTAAAGGGCCATGTAATTATATTAGGTTGGTGCAAAAGTAATTGTGATTTTGCCACCAGTTATTTTGGACCCATGCCCACAATAATGACCTCACTTTAACACTATAAAGATCCTGTTTTCTTTTTTTCTTCTTGTATTTTAGTTATGGGGTCTTGCTCTGTCACCCAGGCTCAAGTGCAGTGGCATGATCATAGCTCACCACAACACTGAACTCCTGGGCTCAAGCCATACTCCTATCTCTGCCTTCCAAGTAACTAGGGTTACAGGCATGCACTACTCTGCCCAGCTATTATTTTTTAGAGATGGGGTCTTGCTATGTTTTCCAGTCTGGTCTCAAGCTTCTGGTTTTAAGCAATCCTCACGCTTTGGCTTCCCAAATTGCTGAGATTACAGGCATAAGCCACCATGACTGGCCCCTATTTTAAAACAAGGTAAAACTCTGAGGTTTTGGGGTTGGGAATTCAACCTACCTTTTGTGGAGACACAGTTCAATCCATAAGTGATTTAAGAAAAGTTATATCATATGAACACTCACTAAAGAAAATTGAAGTGGCTCTATTAGTATCAGCCACAGATTTCAGAGCAAAGGATATTACCAAGGATAAGGAAGGTCACCTCATAATATTAAAGTCATCAATCCATCAAAGAGTAATAACAAACTAAACTTGTATGTGCCTAATAACAAGTACCGAAATGGATAAAGCAAAACTGATAGAAAACCAAAGAGAAATAGACAAATCCATGACTACAGTCAGATATTTCAATACTTATCTCTTTATAATTGGTAGAAAAGTAGACAGAAAATCAGCAAGGATATAGTAGATGAACAACACAATAAATCAGTTTGATGCTGTTGACATTTATAGAGTACTTCAGCCAAAATAGCTGAATACACATTATTTTCAAATCCACATGGACAGTGACCAAGATATACCATATTCTGAGTGATAAAATAAGTCTCAATGAATTTGAATGGATTTAAGTCATATAAATTGTGCTCTCTGATGACAGTGAAATTAAGTTAGAAATCAATAAAAAAAATTTTCTGGAAAATCCTGAATTCAAGTATCACAATGAACTTATTATGCTTACTGAAATAATTCAAGTATCACAATGAAATAATTATGCTTACTGAAAGAAGAAAGATACAAGGAGTAAATAATTCATGATTCCATTCATTTTAAACTCAAGAAAATGCAAACTATTCTGTAATGACAGAAAGCAGGTCAGTGGTTACCTGTGAAAATTAGGGTAGAAGGGTGACAAAGGGTTACTAAATGTAAACTTTTTTTGGTGGTTAGATGTATTCATTATGTTGATTTTGCTGGTGCTTTCATCACTGACTATATGTCAAGAAAGTCAAATTATATATTTAATACATGTGCATTTAACAATTCCAGAAGAAATCCAAATGGATGTTTGAATACAAGGAAACCACATGATTGGCAAATGAAATTTAGATTATTTACCTTATGTAAAAGAATACTTTGTTTAGCAAGTAGTATGATGCTTATTAACATTTGAAAAAAATGAGGAATATCTTTTATAGTGGAAATAATACAAATATCTCTGAAGCAGTTAACTAAAAAATGATTCTAGAAGAACCATTTTATGTTATCATTTTGTTTCATATTTATGCAATGTGACTCTAAGTAAAAAGAATTTGTACATACTCCTACTTATATATTTCCCACAGTGGGTGAGGTTACTATGTATTCTTCCACATCATAATGAACACATGATATGTGTGGAAGCTGTGCTATGATCATGCAGTATAGCTTCTTCACAAGAAAACCCCACCAGGGAATGGCTCAACAGCATCTTTGGAAAGAGTTACATGTCCCCACTCCCTAATCAGAAATAAGGGCTCAACTCATTTATACTTTTAGATTAACTTGTCTACCTGAAACTACCAATAAATTGCCTTGCTGATCCAAGTTACTATTCAGCCTCAGATACTAACCTCTCAGGTACTGATGTCCTATATTTGGTGAGAAATTGGAATCTAAAATCTATGATATAAATATATAAACATGAAAGAAAACACTCATTTTGCCTAAATTACCCTGGTCTTTTGTGTTCATTAACTGGAAAATCCTAATTAACCAGACAATTGCCCGAACTTCACTTTTTGCTCTAGAGACTTGTTAGACAAGCCAGTTTCAAAGAAATCAAGCAAATATATTTCTTTTGGAATAAGCAAACGGGGTTTATTGAAAATAATGAGTAATGGAGTACTATAATTAGTTGACTATTAATGTTTCTTTAAATATTGTTAATGGACCGTAATATGTTAATGTAAAAACCTTTAATATCCAAATTATCTCAAAAATTAGAATGACTTTTTTTTAATTTTAGAATTTAATTTTAAAAATTTAATTTTAATTTTTTAATTTTAATTTTAGAAATAATATATAAACCAAATATATAAACCAACTGAATACCTTAAAGGTTATCATTTAGAACAGAACAACTGTACTATATGCTTGTAAACTAAATTTAAGTTGTTTAACCCTTCTGGTATCTTGGGCTCTGGGTAAATGGAATTTTACTATATTGGATTTAGAATACATGGATCTATTACATTCTCTTGCAATTTGAAGGGAATACTAGTTAGGAATTCAAGGATGTGTGTGTGTGTGTGTGTGTGTGTGTGTATGTGTGTATAAAGAGAGACTCTATGTGTGTGTGTATATATATACATATATATATATACACATATATGTATGTGTGTGTGTCATTTAGTGGTGTGAATACATTCTGAGAAAATGCATCCTTAAGAAATTTCACTGTAAGAACATTATAGAGTGTACTTACCGAAGCCTTATGGTATAGCCGACCACATACCTAGTCTATATGATATAGCTTATTCTCACAGGCTACAAACCTGTACAGTATGTGACTATACTGAATACTATAGGCAATTGTAACACAATGGTATTTACGTATCTAATCATAGAAAAGGTACATTAAAAATGGTACATCTGTATAGGGCACTTACCATGAATGGATCTGGCAAGACTGAAAGTTGCTCTGGGTGAGTCAGTGAGTGAGAAGTGAGTGAAATCAAGCAAATGTATTTCTTTTGGAATTAACAAATGTGTAGAGGCCTAGGACATTAATGCACACTCCTGCAGGCTTTATGAAACCTTAGACTTAGGCTATACTAAATTTATTTTTAAAATTCTTTCTTCCATAACAAATTAATCTTTGCTTACTATAATTTGTTTTTTAAGTTTTTTACTCTTTTGCACTAACACTTAAAACACACACATTGCACAGCTGTACAAAATATTTTATATTTCTGTATCCTTATTCTATATGCTTTTTTTCTACTTTTAAAATTTTGCTTTTACTTTTAAGCCTTTTGTTTAAAACTGAGACACAAACACACACGTGAGCCTAGGCCTACACAGGGACAGGATCATCAATATTACTGTCTTCCCTCTCCAAATCTTGTTCCATTGAAAGTTCTTCAGGAGCAAAACACAAATGGAACTGTCACCTCCTATGATAACAATGCCTTCTGAAATACCTCCTGAAGGACCTGCCTGAAGCTGACTTACAGTTAACTTTTAATTTTTCAATAAGAAGCATACTTTAAAATAACATTACAAGTATAGCATAGTAAATATATAAACCAATAACATTTATTTATTATCACTATCAAGTATTATATACTGTACATAATTGTTTGTGCTATACTTTTATGTAACTGACAGTGCTGGTGTGTTTACACCAGCATCACCATAAACACATTAGTAATGTGTTGTGCTGTGATGTTATAAGGGCTATGTCACTAAGCAATAGGAATGTTTCAGTTCCATGATAATCAATAGGACCACTGTCATATATGTGGTCTGTCATTGACCAAAACATGACCATATGGCACATGATTATGTGTGGCTATACACACATACACAAACACACACACACACACATATCACACACATATATGTGTACATATATAAAATATACTTTATTTGAAGCATACACACATACATATAGACTATATAAGATATGCTTTGTTTGAACTGTCTGTACATTTCATGGAAACAAAGGCTATTAGATGTGTATGACTCTCCCTTCTTTAAAGATGATTGGCAATGTCCTCTGTTTCTGCTAATGTCATTCAGCATACACATATCCAGCATCCAACCACCAGTGTGAGTTTTGATGGCTCCTGCCAAGGTAGTAATATTGCTTGTAATTGCACTCAGCTGGGCTTTCAATACCCTGAGACAGGCAGGAGCATCAACAAGGTCAACTCATTTATCTACAGTGGCAGTGGCACTAGCCTAATATGAGAGTACACAAAATACAGGCTTTAAAATCATGGCTTTAGAAATAGAACTAAAATGGAATGAAAAAAGTTAAAGTCCCAAAAGATTTTTTTCAGTTATTTTAAAACTGTTATTTATGATTAGAAAATTTCAAAACATGCACATAAAAATCATCCAAATAGATTTTTTATTTAAGCACACACACACGGGTAATTATTCAAATACGTGGTGCTACTATTAGGGCTATGACACTGTCTTGCCCTTTACATTGAAGCTTAAGAAATATTTATAGTTTATTTGTGTATTCTGCCCATCAGAAAATGTATGAACATAAACTAATTCTATGTTATAAAAATGAATGGTACAACTCTGGGAGTCAGAGGGAGCTTATTCCTACATTGTCTTCATTTGCCTTTTGATAAAAAGGACTATTTCCCTAGCAGTATAACAGGTAGAGAAATACTTCATCTCATGGTCAATTGCTGATCCATTTTTTTATGAAGTTCACTAATTTTCATAGAAGAATACTGAATATAACTTCTTTTCATCACTTTATACTTAATACTTCGTTTTCACATAAAAGAATGCCACATACATCAGTGGACTGACCTGGTTATATAATATGTATTTATTTAACATTCAACCTCTGGTCTACCATTTTCAACCACCTTAATAAATCTCAGATTACTTTTATCATGGTTTATTTCTTAGAAAACTGGATACCAACAATGTCAGTTCAATAATCATAGCATACAGATGATAACAAACATACATAGCATATGTTTCTTCATGAACAATTGGAACAAAATGTCATATAGAAACATCCTGTATTGGACAACACCAAGCAAAATTGTTCTAAGATTGAAAATGTCTGAGATGCTTATTGGAACTGACTGAATGATGAAAATATGTATATATTTGTTGTCCCAAAGCAATAATGCTGGTAATGAGCTGTAACAATTTTCATGCACAGTATTCTTAATAGTGATTCGGTAGATGTACACAATGCAAGATGTTCTAAAAGTATGCAGGATGAATTGCCTTTCTGGCATTTTATATATTACCTGTTACAAATTTTAACACAATCATTTTTGTAGGTACAGCCATTCAACATTTAGGCTCTTCTCCACAGAAAGCAGGTGATATGACCTTTGTCTCACAATAATGACAGTTACTTAAACGGTGGTTTCAATTTTCCACTATAACCTACTCACTATACATTCTTGACAATATAAAGAGAAACAATGGCCACCAAACATCTATTCTCCTACTAAGATTAGTATTTTCACTGAGTAATATTTCAAGACACATCATTGTATATATTACACAGGAGTCTTGATTCTAGTCAAAGGCAGCATTACAATTATGGCCTTAAAAATCATCTTACATATTTAGTAACCATCTATTGTATACCCAGTGCTATGGGAAATACGAAAGAGAATAAGGCTTTCCTGGCCTTATAATGTAGTTAAAGAGAAAAGGCTAACACATTTCGTCATTTAACAAGTATTTATTGAGCAACTGCTACATAAAGGAATCACTGCTTGGATACTACAACGATCACAAAACTGTAATCTGGATATGCTCAAGATCTATGGGAGAATAAAGGGGAGACATATGACTGATAATGAGCATTGGGAAGACAAGAAAAGACTCTCAAAAGAGGTGAAGTATGAACTGAGTCATGAATAAATGAATAGGGATTCAGCTGGCAAATTAGGATAGAAAACGATAAATGTTGAGGCATGGAGGGTGGTTCAAAAGAATCAAAATGGATAATAAAGTCTAATGTTAAATGACAACTCCAAGATTTTCAACCTATAAAAAACAAGAAATCTGTGCAATCAAGAGGACAGCACACTTGATAGTTGCTGATTTTGGAGAACAATAATGGGCTCCTTCACTGTTCTTTATTTGAAGTGATGGTAGGAAATCTGCATGACAAAATACTGCTAGAAAATGCAAATACCGGAAAGAAGCACAGGTGGACAATTAGGGCTGGATTTGGAAGCTGTGTAAATACAGTCACACAGAAATAGCTCATCATGTCTCTGTGTGTCTTACCAGACATTTCAATTCACTAAATAATTTCACTGATACTTGTTGAACTCATGGCTTCTAGTCACCATACCAATGGGGCCCTTAAATTAATCTCCCAGTATAATCCCTAGATGTAAAACGCTCAAAGCAAATTTTGTGATAGAAAATAACATTGCTTGTCAATTGCTAAGTGTTTGTGGAAAACTTGTTTCTCTGTGATTAATCTACTACAACTCTAAGAGAGGCAAATAACATGAAAACTAGTGTCTGTCTTTTTGCAGTTTCAAGATAACTAACCCATCAAGTTTTTCACACTGGTCTAATGTTGAACTGGTTTGCTAAATATAGTGTCAGCAAAAAAATAGTGAAATTAACTGCCTAGCAGAGGCAAAAATGATTATTTAAAAAGCTCTCAATTACCCACCACAATAATCACTGGAGTGCAAAATGATGCTCCAGAGTCACTGTAAGATATTACATGACCTCTGCAGATTCTAAAAGGAGATGAGATTATGATTAGCCTAATTTTGCTTCTGTACATTCCTTTAAAATCCCATTTTTAAAAGTTAAATTTATGAATGCCAGATGTAATAACATCCTATCACTTTAAATTGCAACTAAATCTTCTTGGTGATAGAGGTTAAACCACTCATCTACTTCCTCCTGATGTAAGTAAGGCTGTTAATTTAACCAATTTATAAAGGAGGCAAAACTCACAATTGGTCTCCTCATATACGGGGAAAATATTTATACTTTTATAAGCAATCAGCTATTTTTGGAAAGCATCCATTTGGTTTGTTGAAAATCTGAAAGTGATTAGTTCTTCTTAAATTTAATTATTGTCATCAAAACCCTGAATTCAAATAGCTCTTTCATTTATAGTTTTCTGTCAGAACATTCAATGCTTTCTTTCTTTGAGTTAAAATCCCCTCCTTTACAAATATTAANTACATTCCTTTAAAATCCCATTTTTAAAAGTTAAATTTATGAATGCCAGATGTAATAACATCCTATCACTTTAAATTGCAACTAAATCTTCTTGGTGATAGAGGTTAAACCACTCATCTACTTCCTCCTGATGTAAGTAAGGCTGTTAATTTAACCAATTTATAAAGGAGGCAAAACTCACAATTGGTCTCCTCATATACGGGGAAAATATTTATACTTTTATAAGCAATCAGCTATTTTTGGAAAGCATCCATTTGGTTTGTTGAAAATCTGAAAGTGATTAGTTCTTCTTAAATTTAATTATTGTCATCAAAACCCTGAATTCAAATAGCTCTTTCATTTATAGTTTTCTGTCAGAACATTCAATGCTTTCTTTCTTTGAGTTAAAATCCCCTCCTTTACAAATATTATTAACGAAAATATCTAGTACCTGAAAGAGTGACTATTCATTTTTTAGATAATATGGTAAGGACAGGTCTGGATGTCATGCAAGGAAAAATGCAGGCTGCACTTAAGTTTAGGAAATGTGCCATCTCCAGGAAAGATATTGGTGTTGGGAACATCACAGTACATACTGTATTCAGAGCAGGCAGTGTAAATGAGTTTAAGGCTAACATGGATATATTCTTGGAATCAATATAGTTGGATATGCTTGCTGAATAGCAAGATGCACCTGCTGAAAGGCAGCAGGATAATTAGATTGATATTGTCTCTTTCCAATAATAAATTCCACATTTCAGAGTAATATCTCATGGCTGGCTATTGAAACAGTGGTGGCACAGCTAAATTCATTGGCACAGAACACAAGACTTTATTAGTCAACAAATGTGTTTCATGACTCATCGTGGACTCACTGATTGATTAGATACTGGCTGCATAGAAAAAAAATTACAAATCTTTCAAAGAAAGTTTTAGAATTGCATTAGCAGTACTGATTAATCACCACAGTCACCTACTGAAAGAATGTAAAAGTTTTCCTGGTAGTCATTGCTGTTGAGGACAGAGGCAAGAGTTTAGTAAATATATTCACATGTAATAAATGCAGAGTACAATCATCTCATTAATGCTATATCAATTTTGACCCTGGTGTGAAACTATTTGCTACCTTCCTTTTGTCCCCCATGACACATCCAACCTCAAATGCCTTCTAGAAGGCATTTGGAGGACTTCTAGAAGGCACTAGGACAGCTAACTCATATTTAATACGTCAAGGTGACCTTAGCCTGACGCTTCTTGTGGTGCATAAGAACAACTACAGTGTTCTTTTTTATTTTTAATTATTTTTGGTAAACAGTAGATGTATATATTTATGAAGCACATGAGACACTTTGGCAGAGGCATGCAAAGCATAACAATAACATCATGGAAAGTTTTACCTCCATCACCTCAATCTTTTATCCTTTGTGTTACAAACAATCCAAATATACTCTTTTAATTATTTTTAAATGTACAATTAAATTATTATTGACTATAGTCCTACTGTTGTGATGTCAAATGCTATGTCTTATTCCTTCTTTCTAAGTATTTTTGTACCCATTAACCATCCCCTCTGCCCCAACCCCACACTACCCTTTCCAGACTATGGTAACTATTATTTTGCTCTCTTTTAGTTCAACTATTTTGATTTTTAGATCACACAAATTAGTAAGAACATGTGATATTTGTCCTTCTGGCTTATTTTACTTAACATAATAATTTCCAGTTCCATCCATGTTATTGCAAATCACTGTATCTCATTCCTTTTTATTGCTGAGTAGGACTCCATTGTGTACATTTACTAAAAATTTTTGTATCAATTTATCTGTTGATGGACACTTAGGTTGCTTCCAAATCTTGGTTATTGTGAACAGTGCTAGAATAAACATGGGAGTACAGATACCTCTCTCATGTACTGATTTCTTTTCTTTTGGGAATATTCCCAGCAGTGGGATTGTAGGATCATGTGGTAGCTTTATTTTTAGTGTTTTGAGACATCTCCAAACTTTTCTCCATGGTGATTGTACTAATTTACATTCCCAACAGCATTTGTATAAGGAGTACTTTTCTCCACATCATTGCCAGCATTTATTGCCTGACATTTGCACAAAAGCTATTTTAACTGTGGTGAGATGACATCTCATTTTGGTTTCAATGTGTATTCATCTGATTATCAATGATGTTAAGCACCTTTTCATGTGACTGTTTGATATTTGCATGTCTTCTTTTGAGAAATGTTTATTCAAATATTTAGTACATTTTTCCATCAGATTATTAGATTTCCTTCCTACAGAGTTATTTGTACTCTTTATATATTATGGTTATTAATCCCTTGTCAGATGGGAAGTTTGCAAATATTTCCTCCCATTCTGTGAGTTGTCTGTTTGTTGATTGTTTCCTTTGCTGTGAAGAAGCTTTTTTACTTGATGTGATCAGATTTGTCTACTTGTTCTTTGGTTGCCTGTGCTTGTGTGGTATTACTCAATAAATTTTTGGCCACACCAATATCCTGGAGAGTTTCCCTGATGTTTTATTTTAGTAGTTTTATAGTTTGATGAATTCAATTTAGTTTGGAGTGTCTATTCCATTTTGATTTGATTTTTGTGTAAGGCAAGACATAGTGGTCAAATTTCATTATTCTGAATATGAATATCCAGTTTTCCTGGAATCATCTATTGAAGAGATTATCTTTTCTCCAAAGTATGTTCTTGGCAACTTTGCTGAAAATGAGTTCACTCTAGGTGTGTACATTTATTTCTGGGTTCTCTATTCTGTTTTATTGGTCTACGTGTCTGGTTTTTATGCCAGTACCATGCTGTTTTGATTACTATCATTCTGTAGTTTAATTTGAAGTTAGGTAATGTAATTCCTCCAATTGTGTTCTTTTTACTCTTCTAGGTCTTCTAGGTCATTGTCTCTTCTAGGTCTTTTGTGATTTCATATAAGTTGCAGAATTGCTTTTTATAGTTATGTGAAGAATGTTATTGGTATTTTGATCGGAATTGCTTTGAATTTATAGATTACTTTGGCTAGTATGGACATTTTAACATTATTGATTCTTTCAATACATGAACATAAAATATCTTTCCATCTTTTTGTATCCTCTTCAATTCCTTTCATCAGCATTTCAGAGTCTTCGTTGTTTGAGATCTTTAACATCTTTGGTTAAGTTAACTCCTAGGTGTTGAAATTTATTTGTGGCTATTGTAAATGGGATTAATTGTTAAATTTTATCTTCAGATTGTTCACTGTTGACATATAGAAATGCTACAGATTTTTTTGTATGTTGATTATGTATTGTGCAACTGTACTGAATATATCTGTTCTTAGAGTTTTTTGATGGAGTCTTTTGGGATGTTAAAAACAAAAAATATGATATCATCTGCAAACAAGAATAATTTGACTTCCTTTACCATTTGAATCTCTGTATCTTTCTCTTGTCTAATTTATCTAGCTAGGACATTCAGTACTATGTTGAGTGACAGTAGAGAAAGTGAGCATCCTTGCCATGTTCCATATATAGGAAGAAAGGCTTTCCATTTTTTCCCATTCAATATGATACTAGCTGTCAGTCTGTCATATATGGCTTTTATTATGTTGAGGTCTGTTCCTTCCATCTGTAGTTATTTTGGGGTTTTTATCATGATATATTAAACTTTATTAAATGCTTTTTTAACATCAATTAAAATGATGATATAGTTATTGTCTTTCATTTTCTTGATAGGATGTATCATATTGATTGACTTGCATATGTTGAATTATCCTTGCATCCAAGGGATAAATCCCACTTGGTCATGATAAATGATCTTTCTAATGTATTGTTGAATTTGTTTTGCTAGTATTTTGTTGAAGATTTTTGCATCAATATTATTCAGAGATATTGTCTGTAGTTTTTTTTTTTTTTTTTTTTGATGTGTCTTTGTCTCGGTTTGGTAACATGGTAATACTGGCCTCATAGAATGAGTTTGGAAGTATTCCATTCTTTATTTTTTGGAACAGTTTTCATAGTATTGATACTAATTCTTCCTTGAATGTTTGGTTGAATTCAGCAGAGAAGTCATCAGTTCTCAGGTTTTCTTTACTGAGGTATTTTATTACAGCTTTTATCTTGTTCCTTGTTATTGACCTATTCAGGTTTTGAATTTGTTCATGGTTCAATCTTTTGGGTTGTACAACATTTCTAGGAATGTATCTGTTTTATTGAGCTCAGGGGTCCCCAAACCCTGGGCCATGGATTGGTATCAGTCTGTGGCCTGATAGGAACCAGGCAACACAGCAGAAGGTAAGCAGTAGGCAAGTGAGCATTATTGCCTGAGCTCCACCTCCTGTCAGATAAGCAACAGTATTAGATTCTCACAGGAGCACAATCCCTATTGTGAACTGTGTTGTGTGACGAATCTAGGTTGCATGCGCCTTATGAGAATCTAATGCCTGATGATCTGAGGTGGAACAGTTTCATCCTGAAACCATCCCCCCACCACATATACTTGCTCATAGTATTCACTAATGATCTTTTGAACTTCTTCAGTGCCATTTGTAATGCCTCCCTTTTCATCTCTGATTTTATTTGAGTCTTATCTCATATATTTAGTTTTTTTTAATCTAGTTAAAATTTTGTCAATTTGGCTTTCTAAAAAAGCCAACTTTTTGGCCAGGCACAGTGACTCACACCTGTAATGTCAGCACTTTGGGAGGCCGAGGCGGGTGGATCATGAGGTCAGGAGATTGAGACCACCCTAGCTAACACAGTGAAAACCTGTCTCTGCCAAAATACGAAAATTAGCTGGGCTTGGTGGCAGG
>NW_016808896.1:108828-121182 GCF_001698545.2 Rhinopithecus bieti | reverse complement strand
CCAACTTTTTGTTTCATTGATCTTTTTTATTGCTTTTACATTTCAAATTAATTTATTTCTGCTCTGATCATTATTATTTATTTTCTTGAAATAAGTTCTTGTTTGGTTTGTTCTTGCTTTTCTAGTTTTTTAAGATGCATTATTAGGTTATTTATTTGAAGTTTTTCTTCTTTTCTGATGTAGACGCTTATAGTTATAAAGTTCCCTCTTAGTACTGCTTTTCCTGTATTCCATTGGTGTTGGTATGCTGTGTTTTCATTACCATTTGTTTCTAAACATTTTTCAATTTCCTTCTTATTTATTCATTAAACCCCTGGTCATTCAAAGCATACAGTTTAATTTTTAGGTGTTTGTATCATTTCCAAAATTGCTCTTGCTAACAATTTCAAGTTCTATTTCATTATAGTCAGAGGAGATGTTTGATATAATTTCCATTTTTAAAAAATATTTTAAGACTTGTTTTGTGACCTAACATATGGTCTATCCTTAGGAAAGATTCATGCACTGAGGAGAAAAATGTGTATTCTGCAGTCATTGGATGAAATGATCTGTAAATATCTATTAGGTCCATTTATTCTATAGTGCAGATTAATTCTGATATTTCCTTGTTAATTTTCTGTCTGGAAAATTTGTATGGTGCTGAAAGTGGGATGTTAAAGTTTCTAGTTATTATTGTTATTGGGTTCTTCCCCTTTAGCTCTTATTATATTTGCTTTATATATCTGGTGCTCCAGTGTTGAATGCATTTGTATTGTCATATCCTCTAACTGAATTGACCACTGTATCATTATATATTTTTTTTGTCTCTTCTTACAGTTTTTGTCTTGAAATCTACTTTGTCTAAGTATAGCTACTGCTGCTCTTTTTTCATTTCCATTGGCATGGAATATAATTTTCCATCCCTTTATTTTCAGCCAATGTGTATCTTTATAGGTGAAGTGTTTTTCCTATAAGCAGCAGGTCGATGGATCTTGTTTTTTCATCCATTCAGCCTCTGTACGTCTTTTCATTAGAGAGTTTAGCTCATTTACACTCAGTGTTACTGTTGATAAGTCAGGACTTACTCCTGCCAGGTTGTTATTTGCTTTCTTACTGTTTTGTGGTATTCTCTTCCTTCTTCCTTCCTTGCTGCCTTCTTTTTAGTGAAGGTGGTTTTCTCTGGTGGTATAATTTAATTTCTTGATTTTTATTTTTTCTGCATCCATTGTATGTTTCTTGATTGGATATAACCATGAGGCTTAGAAAGACTATATATAATCCATTATTATAAACCGATGACAACTTAATACTGATTGCATAAACAAACACATACCCAAAAATCTAATTAAAACTCTACACATTAATTTTGCCCCACTCCACTCCACTTTTAAACTTTTATTCCTATTTATGTTTTACTGTAATGTCTTTGTCTTGAAAAGTTATTGTATTTATTATTTTTGTTGGTTCATCATTTAGTCTTTCTACTTAAGTCAAGAGTAACTTATACACCACAGTTACAGTGTTAACCTATTCTGTATTTTTCCATGTGCTTACTATTACAACTGAGTTTTGTACCTTCAGATGATTTCATATTTCTCATTAATATCCTTTTCCTTTAGGTTGAAAAACTCCCTTTAGCATTTCTTGTAGGAAAACATCTGGTGTTGATAAAATCAATCAGCTTTTATTTGTCTGGGAAGGTCTTTATTTCTCTATCATACTTAAAGGATATTTTTGCTTGATATACTATTCTAGGGTAAAAGTATTTTTTCGTCAACACTTTAAATATACCATGCCACCCTCTGCTGACCTGTAAGGTATCCACTGAGAATTTTGCTGCCAGATATATTGGAGCTCCATTGCATATTATTCATTTATTTCCTTTTGCTGCTTCTAGGATTCTTTCTTTATCCTTGACCTTTGGGAGTCTGATTACTAAATGACTTGACATAGTCATCTTTTGAGTGAAACCTGTTTGGTGTTATAATAACCTTCTGGAATGTGAATGTTGGTATCTTTCTTTACATTTGAGAAATTCTCTGATATTATGCCTTCGAAAAAATCTTTCTTCCTCATCTCTTTCCCTACATCCTTTTTAAGGCCAATAACTCTTACATTTTCCCATTTGAGGCTATTTTCTAGATCTGGTAGGCATGCTTAATTGTTTTTTATTCTTTCGTCTTTTTTTCTCATCTTACTGTGTATTTTAAAATAGCCTGTCTTCATGCTCACCAGTTCTTTCTTCTGCTTGATCAACTACACTATTAAGAGACTCTGATGCGTTCTTCAGTATGTCAATTGCATTTTTCAACTCTGTAATTTCCACTTGATTCTAGATTGGTTATTGTAGTTAACTATTCCTTTAACCTTTTATCAAAATTCTTAGCTTCCTTGCATTGCATTAGAACATGCTCCTTTAGTTCAGAAGAGTTTGTTATTATCCACCTTCTGAATCCTACTTCTGTCAGTTTGTCAAACTCATTCTCCATCCAGTTTTATTCCTTTGCTGGCGAGGAGTTGTGATCCTTTGGAGGTGAAGAGACATTCTGGTTTTGGAATTTTCAGACTTTTATGCTGGTTTTCCTCATCTTCGTGGATTTATCTACCTTTGGTCTTTGCTGTTGGTGACCTGCGGATGGAGTTTTGTGTGGTCATCCTTTTATTGAAGTTGATGCTATTGCTTTCTGTTTGTTAGTTTCCCTTCTAACAGTCAGTCAGGCTCCTCTTCTGCAGGTCTGCTGGAGTTTGCTGGGGATCCACTCCAGACCCTATTTGCCTGGGTATCACCAGCAGAGGCTGCAGAACAGCAAAGACTGCTGCCTGCTCCTTCTTCTGGAAGCTTCCTCCCAGAGGGGTACCAGACAGATGCCAGCAGGAGTGCTCCTGTATGAGGTGTCTGTCGACCCCTGCTGGGAGGTGTCTCCCTGGCAGGAGGCATGGGAGTCAGGGACCCACTTGATGAGGCAGTCTGTCCCTTAGCAGAGCTCAAGCACTGTGCTGGGAGATCCACTGCTCTCTCCAGAGCTGGCAGGCAGGAACGTTTAAGTCTGCTGAAGCTGTGCCCACAGCCACCCTTTCCCCGAGGTGCTCTGTCCCAGGGAGATGGGAGTTTTATCTATAAGCCCCTGACTGGGGCTGCTGCCTTTCTTTCAGAGATGCCCTGCCCAGAGAGGAGGAATCTAGAGTGGCAGTCTGGCTACAGCAGCTTTGCAGCACTGCAGTGGGCTCCGCCCAGTCCAAACTTCCTGGAGGCTTTGTTTACACTGTGAAAGGAAAATGACTACTCAAGCTTTAGTAATGGCAGATGCCCCTCCTGCCACCAAGCTCGAGCATTCCAGGGTGAGTTCAGACTGCTGTACTGGCAGCAAGAATTTCAAGTCAGTGGATCTTCCTTAGCTTGCTGGGCTCCGTGGGGGTGGGATCCACTGAGCAAGACCACTTGGCTCCCTGGCTTCAGCCCCCATTCCAGGGGAGTGAATGATTCTATCTCGCTGGTGTTCCAGGTGCCACTGAGGTATGAGAAAAAAAGAAAAAAAAAAACCCTACAGCTAGCTCAGTTTCTGCCCAAATGGCCACCCAGTTTTGTGCTTGAAACCCAGGGCCCTGGTGGTGTAGGCACCTGAGGGAATCTCCTGGTCTGTGGGTTGTGAAGAACATGGGAAAAGTGTAGTATCTGGGCCGCATAGCACCATTCCTCATGGCACAGTCCCTCATGACTTCCCTTGGCTAGGGGAGGAAGTTCCCCAACCCCTTGCGCTTCCTGGGTGAGGCAATGCCTCACATTGCTTCTGCTCACCTTTCGTGGGCTGAACCCACTTTCTAACCAGTCCCAATGAGATGAACTGGGTACCTCAGTTGGAAATGCAGAAATCACCCACTTTCTGCATTGGTCTCACTGGGAGCTGCAGACCAGAGCTGTTCCTATTCAGCCATCTTGTCTGGGAATCCCTGATTCAACACTTCTAAAGATTGCAACAATAGACACTGAGCAGACAAAGACTAAGAAGAAAGGTTAAAAGAAAGTTTATCAAAAAAAAGGGGAGGGGGCTGTGCAGTCAATAACATTTTTAAATTTTTTTTTGTGGAAGGCTGGCTCTGATTATACTGTGTAAAATGCAAAGTGGTTGCTTCTTAGTAGAGCTACCATAGGCATTGGGCCCACCTGATGAGACAGAGAAGGTGTGACTAATCCAACTTCAAATGCTTAACTCTGAGATAATAATTCTGTATTACATTAAAATCTATAAGTGAAAAAAAAAGCCTATATCGCTTTTGTTTGAATCCAAGCTTTGTCTCTTAGTCGTGATTAGGTTGAGAATAATACATAGTTGTTCTGTCTTGGGTTAATACCCTCACTCAAAGATCTATATTGAAGGGTTTTTGTGCTAAATTGTAGTCTCTGAGAGTCAGATTTAAGGAAAAAGGTTTGAAAAGGATGTTGCAACATAAAAAGTAGCTAGTTGGTAGTGTTGAGTAGTGAAATGAGTAAAGAGGGGCTTTAGTGTCACAGAGACCCTTATTAGCTGCACCTGTAAAATTCAGGCAAGCTGTATTGAAGAAAAGTTCTAGGAATACATGGATCATGCATATGAAAGTGCAAAGCATTAGAAACTTACTAAGTTTGTTATAAAAAATAGTAGAGTATCTTGTTTTCCTAGATTCAATTATGTTCTTGCTCTGACTCTCTCTCTCTCTCTTGCTACTCACCTAAGCCCGGCCCCAACCCTCACCTTGGCAATCCCATCTGTTCCCATGTAGTGGTCTCCAAAATCTCTACTGTCAACTTCATCTTTTCTTCTGGCCACCAGCTCCTACCTTTGCTACCCCAATAGCTTCAGAACCATTCTCTTTACCTTCTGCTTCTGTAGCAGCTCTAGTGTATCCTACATGCTACTTTACAGTTAGGATTCCTAAAGTGAAGGGAGATCTCGTTATGCAGTACTCTGGCTCAAATACCATCCAGTTCTACTTCACGGAAGCTTTCTAGATCCTCCATCTTCATGTAAACTCAGCCCTCCCGTACAAAGTACACCTTTGTCATGGCACTTCCTATTACTTTCTGGCTAGTTACTCTTATAATTAGAGTTACTCTTGGACTTGCAGCAGTTGCAACATCTGACTTCTTTATTTTCTACCTGTACAAACAAAATTTTACATTCTGAAACAAGAGAAACATAGAAACAAGCGAAAAAGAAGGAGGCAATACCAAATTCATAAACAAGAGAGAATGTGGGATACACTGAAAATCAGGAAACCAAGGTTCATTATAATTCTAGCTTTTCCACCAACTTACATGGTGCTCCTAAACAAGTTACTTGTTCTATCTGGAATATATCAGTTCTCTTCTACTTAAATGACATATAAAGTACTGTATACTTCTAAAAGTATAAATGCAACATTTGCTAGCTCCACCAATTACTGACTGCATTACCTAGGGTAAGTTACTTAGCCTTTCAGGTCCACCATTTCCATGTAGGGAAATGATAGCTCCTATTTCCTATGTGAAGATTAAGTGAGTTAATAGGTTTATTAGGACAATGCCTGGCACAGTAAGTCCTTAACAAATATTAACTATTAATATTAACATTGTTTAAAGCTTGTGACATTGTTTCTGTCTGGTGTGTTTCTGAAGTGGGTCTTGAATAGAGTGGACATTCTGTAAATTAAGCCCAATCATTCAACATTGTTTATCCTTAATAACCAGTAGAGAGTAAACCTCTTCTGCAGTAACAATCACACACACACACACACACACACACACACACACACACTTTCCCCTATACTGGTTCAGATCAACTTACCACAAATTCAATGTTTTGTTAAGCATTGTTGTTTTTGGTAGGTGTTCTATTAAAATGCAAATTCCTCAAGGGTAATTAACACGTTAAGTGATTCACACTTTAAATGTGACTGACCTTGTCAGATTCTGTTCTTTCAGACTGAAAAAGGCTTTGTCGAATGAGGCTCCTGGATAGCTAGTGGGAGGTCAATCTCTAAAGCTAAACTTTGCTGCTTCACAATTTTGCCATGGGCTGAAACTGGCCCTAACACATACTGTTGTTTTCACATGAAAAAATAACCCTGTGAATTTTCTAGGTTGTTATTTCCAGATGCACCGAAGAAAACATAGATTTACAAACCCATGCTTGATACTGCTGCAAAGTTTAGGCAAAACTGACTGAGAACTTAGTTAGGAATGGTTCATCCTTAAATAAAGATTATCCTTTCTCTGTTGCAACAGTCACTCAGACAGTTTATTATCTGCCACAAAACTGCTCAAAAGTGTTGTTAACTTGCATAGCTGTTTTCAGTTTTAATTCTGATTTATTTGCTCTTAATTGTAATCAATCTGGTCACAAACCCTCTTCCTTTGAATGTTTTTTGGACATATAACCTATCCCTCTTTAAGTTCTGTTACCCTATTCTTTCCTCAGCACAGACACACTAAAACTGCCTTAGTTTTCTGCCATAATACAGGCATTATCATTGTCTGGATGGCATTGTCAGAGATGGCCAAGGGGAAGAAGAAATGGAATGTATAAAGCCCCATGACAAGTAACACTGCCTCATCCTCCCTCCTGATCCTAGCCAACATTTTTAGACGAATAAAATCAAGTCACTCTGAATATCAAGAACATCATAAAGGAGACAAGAATGCCAGCTTCAGGGGAAGAGAAGAAAGGGGAAATAGAAAGAGAAAGGGAGGGATGGGAGGAATTACAACTTTCTTATCTGCCATTGCCTCTTTATGGAAGAAAAAAGTCTTTGCTGCCAGTTACTGAGACAATACAGGTTCACCCTCATACCACCACATCCAATTCGGGCACTAGAGAGAAGGGACTCCATCTTCTGTACTTTGGGAATAGCTCTGGACATAGCCATACCAATCTTTTTCCTCTATGTCCATTTATTTCAAGATCCACCTAAGGGTAAACCTCTCCTTAGTCTCTTTGTAAATCAGTTTCATAACTTTGGGCAAATCATTAACCTTTCCATGTATTCATCTGTAAAACGTGGCCTAATATAATCCAGTGTTTCCCAGACTTCAGTCATGTGAATAGCGTCTTCACAATTTCTGCCTTATCTCTACACTATGTGAACTATTATCTTAATGCTTTTTCTTTTAAAAAACCTAACTTCAAAATCCTGAAACTTGTCCTATGAAATGATATCAACAAAAAAACCAAAAGTGATATGCTAGCTGTATCTTTGCAATATATTTTAAAACAAATACATAATTTTTAAAATAAAAAAAAAAACCATCAAAACCCTACACTAATTTTATGTGCCCACTTCCTTTTCTGAGGCTCTAGCATAGTCAAAACACTATCCAGGTTTGAAAATGAACAAGTATGATTTAGAAAACTGACTTTGTCCCTTATTTTTTTTGCTTGTGGCAAGTCACCAATGCTTAACACATAAAGCTAAGAGGGTTAATTGAGAAAATGTATGCTTGGAGTTGGCACTCAGTAAATGTTCGTTTCTCTTTGTACCCCAGTTTTCACATCTGTTAAAAGCACTTTAGTATAAACAGAAGGAACATGGGCTTTGGTATGTGGAGAATGGCATTAAAATCCCAGCTCTAGTTGCTTAACCTTGAGCCTTAGTTGTCCCATTTATAACTAGAGATTGATAATAGCTAAATTGAGTCGAATGGTTGTGGTCAGAATTGAATACCATATTTGTAAACTGCTTAAAACATAAAGCACTATATAAATCATAACCATCAATATTATCTATCAGTATCTGCAGTACCATATATCTACATCACGGGAAAAATGAAAGTAGGTATTAGTCACTGAAACGATAGAAAACAACTCTATTATCTTCCGTTTTAGATTATGTCTCTCATTCTCTTCTGTCTGATAATTTCCTTGGTAAAGCAGTCAAGAATCCACTTTTTATCACAGAAGCTATTGATGAAACAAGGAAGTATAAATGCCAGCATGAGAATGAAATACTAAGTCAAGCAGGGGCCTTCAAAATAAGGCAAAAGAGTTAATATTTGTAAAGTGATAGAAATAGAGCCTGACAGACTATGCACTCTACAATTGCACCAAGGGTTAAACAAAATAGAATAAAAGAACTGTGGAAATATACCAGAAATAAAAAGAGAAGAGTGATGTTTTGTTGAATAATCAAAGACATACCCATGACCCTAGATGAAAAGATGAATGTGTCATTTTGAAAGAATTGGGGTTAATAGAGAGGAGGTAGCAGGGACAGAAGGCAACAGGAATCCTCTGTTATTCGAGAGTAAAAGGTAAACTCACCAACTGGCCTGCAGGGATCTTTGGCTTCTTTATAGCAAAGAAAACAAAACAAAATAAAATGAAATGAGGGTTCACAAAGGGCCACTGCCTCTTCCCACTGGGAGGTGAGAGTGCAGGAACTCAGCAGCCTCAGTAATGAATAATAATGTAATCCTTTAATTGCTCAACCTTACTAACAGGCATTGATAGAAGACTCATCCTATTTTCTTTCCTGAGCCAGATATTTTCTATTATGAGTTGTTATATTTTTTGGTCTAGTGCAATGTTAGTCGACTAACTCTATAGAAATGATGAACACAGATCCACCTAATTAAAGGGAGGCATCAAGTTTAACGTAGTTAAACGTAGCAAAGTATTTTCATTCATGATGAGCTGATTCACTAAATATAAAATATGAAACAGCTTGAAACAAGGCAGCTTATATTTTAGGGAAAAAATAAATTCTGAAATTTATTTAAAAACATTGTTTTGAAGTAAAAAATACTTTTTAAAAGAGAAGCTTTTTTATTTCAGTGAACAGATGTACACATTATAAAGTTGTAAGTGAAAAAATACTACTTAAAATGTAGCTTCATGAATTAAAAAAAAGAGTAGGCAGAATGTAGTTCACAGTAGCCTTTCAAAACCTCAAATTGCATTGTTCTGAGAAGCAACTTGCATGATATTAGTTACCATGAACCACCACGAACCAAATAAAAATTTTTTGAAAATTCATTGTTGATGAAAAATTACTTGCAAAAATAACTTGGCAATAATGAGCTACCTGAATAACAATGTTATTCGTTGTTTTATATCTTCCTTTTCCTATTTTATTATATGTTATTATTTGTTCTTATTTGCTTCCTCTCTTTTTACTGTGAGTCTCATTTTAGCCTTCTTTTCATTTTCTGTATTTTTAAAATTTCCCACACTATTTGGTTCCCTTATGCTTGTTTCCTGATTTATATCTGTACCTGCACCTCCTCCTCCTGTGTTTTATAGTCCCTATTTCTTTATTTAATGCAAGAGCAGTACAATAGAAAAGATAGAAAGCCCAGCTGAAAAGGCCAATTGGTCCAATATTTTGTAGCTTGCCCAGCAGGGTAAATCTTGTAGGACAGAGCTTTATGACAAACCTTAGTAAATTGGTTCAGCATTTTAAAAGTCTCAAAATAATCAATGTAGTTTATCTGCGGTCATATAGATATAAATTTAGCATCTAAGTTTCACAAACTAATTCTACACAATTGAAACAATACAAGGATTTTTTTTTTAATTATTGTAGTGATGCCAGACAAAAAGTCCATCATTAACTCCTTTTTTTGACTGAAAATTTTTCCAAAGTGGCTCTACCTAATATCAGGTATTAAGTCAATACTATTTGAAGGCTTCAGACATTCACATTAAAGAGATAATTAACAAACATAATATTACATTTGCCATTTCATTAACTCTAATATGCACAAAAATGAGTAATTAGTATAGAAAAGTCGTAATTGTATTACGGTGGCAACATTATGCATTATTTCCATTTAAAATTTTATTTTTAATTTTTATATAGTCTGTGAAGCAATTAGATTCCATTTTTAAATAGTAAAATAAAATACATCTCGAATGTTTGAATATTATCATTTTGGCTACTACAAAGTCATTTTATTCTTGAAGTTTCAGAAAGATTGTTGGATAACTAAAATACAGGACCGGAGAAAAATTAATGACCAGCCGTTTACTTTAAACATATTTCACCTGCTTAACTAATCCACAAGGCACATGGCTTTTGCTACAATGAAAACTCATTTTTTGCCAAAAGCGAAACAGATATTTACTTTGAAAATAATTTTTTGAATCTAAAGAGTACAAGCCTGAGATTTGTATATATTGTAACAAGTGCTTTATCTGGAAAATGTTCTTATTCTGTTATATAACCGATATTACATGTTTGACTATTTAGTTCTAATTGTGTTTGCCACAATTATTGAAATAAATGTGCAGTATACCTACATTTAAGAACAATGAATAAAAATCAGTCAGATCATTATTTACCTACTTTTTCCACTTTAGGATCACAGGTGACCTGTCAGCTCAGGAAGTCAGTAGAGAACCACCCCTGGTCAGGACATCATTCTATCATAGGGCACATTCACACACACCCACACTCACACACCCTGGGACCATGTCAGACATGCCAGTTACCCTAACAAGTATATATTTGGGATGTGGGAGGAAACCAGAGTACCCGCAGAAAATCCAGCAGATGAGTAGACTGTGGGAACTCCATGCATATGGTGGCTGCGGTACTATACAAGAAAAACCCAGATATGTTCACTATTTTTACAAATTTTTCAAAATGCTTAGAGATCAAAAGTTTTTCATAAAAAATGAAGAATAATAAAGACAAAAAACTTATATTTCTATAGGACATCATATTTTAATCCAGTGAGGTAGGTATTTTTAAAAGATTTCTTCTTATTTTCCATAGATGAATATAAGAAGGTCAGAAAGATTATATAGCTTGTCAAGATTACATAGAGGCAGCACAACTTGAATGCAGTTTCTGGACTCGATTTTCCTCTTGAATATATATAAGATAGCCTTTATACAAGTTTCCGAAAGAAAGCATTCCATTTAGAGTAATTTGTGTAGTACAGGGTATATTGCAGTTCAGACCCACCTAAAATTTATCAGGCATCTACTAAATAAACAACACAGTCTCTAATTCTAAACAAATTTAGTATTTCATGAAATTCACTATCTTGTTTAACCAGAGAAGTTGGGGAAAGCTTCATTAAGAGAATAGTACCTGAAATGGGCCCAGAAGTGTTTGCTATTGAGTTTGGAAGGGTTTGACAGTTGGTGTGTAAAAAGTTTAAGTTTTCATTTAGATTCAGATGAAGGAACAATAAAATGGAACAAAAAAGAGAAAGAGACATAGTGCCCCTACATGAGAAGATTCAATTTTATAAAGATAAAAATTATTCCTAGATTTATGTATACATTTAATCAAAATCCTGTGACATGTTTTTTAATTCAACAAATGGCTTTAAAATGCATATGGAAAAATAAGCATGTCATATTAACCAGGTTAATATTAGAAAGAGTGGTGCTGAAGGTCCACTTGCTTTATGAGATATGCTAAATGGAAACAAACTGGATATGGCAAGGAGCAGACAGAAATTGAACTGAGTAAAAAATCAAGATAGGATCTAAATATTTATTATAAATTTTTATATAATAAAATTGGTATTTCACATCATTGAGATGAGGTCAATTATTCAATCAATAGTGTTAGAAAAACTAGCTGTCCATTGCAAAAGAAGGTACCATTAACCTCTCTAAATCACGAATTCCAGATGAATTAAATATTTATATGTTAAAAAATTAAGCTAAAATATAAGGTCATATACATATACATTAAACTAAAATATAAGATCATTTACATAGGTGTGTAAAACCTAGAATGGGAAAGGTAATTCTTGGCAGAACATTAAAGGCAGAATCCATAAAGGAACACAATAGCTATGATTATATCATCTTTAAATATTTTGATGTCAAGGCATTACGAACAAAAATAAATGGCAAACTATAAACCAGGAAAAAAAGGGTGCAACATTTGTGACAAAGGTTTAATAACTTAAGTATTTTAAGAGCTATTTCAAATTAATAAAACATGAAAAGTCAATAAAGGACATGAAAAAGTGATGGAATAAAACAATATACACAAACTAACAAGAATGAATGTCTGTTTAACCTTATGCTATGCCAAACATTGTGCTCAAAACTTTATAAGAATATTCTCTTTTGGTCCTCACAATAATCCTATCATGAGTATTGTATAATCATCCACATTTGACATATGAGTAAACCGAGCCTCAGAAGGGTGGACTCACTTGCCTTAGATCAGAGTGTTGGTAGTTGAGTCCAGGTCTCTTATTCCTGAGCTGGCTTTTAATCACTATGGTATATTGCATTTCCAGTTAAAGAATAAAATTCTGGGCCGGGCGCGGTGGCTCACGCCTGTAATCCCAGCACTTTGGGAGGCCGAGGCGGGCGGATCACAAGGTCAGGAGATCGAGACCATGGTGAAACCCCATCTCTACTAAAAATACAAAAAATTAGCCGGGCG
>NW_016808896.1:96825-105450 GCF_001698545.2 Rhinopithecus bieti | reverse complement strand
AAATTTTATTGGACATATAAAGGATTCATAAAGTACTATTTATAAAAAAATATAAGCTGGACTTAATCAAAATTTTAAGATATCAGTTATTTGAAAGACATTAAGAATATAAAAAAGACAAGGTATATGGGGGCATGTAAATATGTGTGGTATATATCTGACAAAACACTTGTATAATTATATATAAATAAATTATACAATTTAATGAAAAGTAGACAAGAAACCCAATTAAAATATAACAGACACTTTATATAAGAAACCATCTGGATGACCAATTAGTAAGTGAAAATGTATTGAGAAGCTATTCCTTAGGGGAATATCTGCTTAATACTACAATAAGATACCACGAAACTCCAGGGGCAGACAAAATGAACTCCACATGGCTGAGGTGCTCAAAATTTAAACACAACTAGAGAGCCATGGCTGGGTGAGGTATCGGTCACATATTCTGTGTTCTCAGAAAAATGTTGTGAAAGTATCACAGGACCTCCCTTTCTACAATTAATCTGTAGCAGTTTATGTTGTTTGTTAATGCCAAGATAAGACTGCTGCCAGAACATCCCCCACAACTGGATTATTTAAACAAACATCTGACAGAGACATCCAATTTGGGACTTGGAAACCAGTCAATCAGAGCTTACCCCAGCCAGTCAGGATCTAACTGTAGCAACCAATCAGTGCTTAGCTGTGCTGACCAATCATAACTAAGTAAGTTTCAATCCCTCATTTGCATAAATGAACCTTATTGGAAACCTGGGCAGGAACTTATGCTATAAAACCCAAAGGGTGTCCTTGTTCTCTGGAAATCACCTTCATTTTACACTGAAAGCTGTGTCTTACTGGTTTGCAAAGTGTTCATTGCAATAAAATATCTTTCTTCTAAATTCCTTTTCAGAGAGCTTTTGTTTACACATTTGATATTTGAAAGACATTGTTAAGAATATGAAAAGAAAAGTTATGTGAAAGGGGGGAGGGAAAATATGTAGTATATATCTGACAGAAGAATTGTATCAGTATATATAAATTATACAACCTAATAAAAGTAGATAAGCAACCCAATTAAAACTAACAGACACCTCACTAAGAAAATATATGGATGACCAATTAATAAGTGAAAGTATGTTACGAATCTATTCATCAGGGAAATGTCAACTTGAAACACAATGAGGTACTACTAAATGCCACTAAAAATTATAAAGCAAAACAACTGGCGAAACCAAGTTGTTTTCAACCAGTTGTGGAGCAACTGGAAATCTTATTCATTGCAGGCAGGAGGATGAAATGCTACAATAGCTGGGCGCAGTGGCTCAAGCCTGTAATCCCAGCACTTTGGGAGGCGGAGGCGGGAGGATCACGAGGTCAGGAGATCGAGACCATCCTGGCGAAAACGGTGAAACCCCGTCTCTACTAAAAGATACAAAAAACTAGCCGGGCGAGGTGGTGGGCACCTGTAGTCCCAGCTACTCGGGAGGCTGAGGCAGGAGAATGGCATGAACCCGGGAGGCGGAGCTTGCAGTGAGCTGAGATCCGGCCACTGCACTCCAGCCTGGGCGACAGAGTGAGACTCCGTCTCAAAAAAAAAAAAAAAAAATGCTACAACCACTTTGAAAAACAATTTTGACATTTGTTATAAAATTAAATATGCACTTACCCTATAATCCGGCAATTCCATTCTTAGATATTTACCCAAGAGAAATGCAAACATATGTCCACAGAGAGACTTGTAAGTGAAGGTTCATAGCAACTTATAGTAGCCAAATTCTGGAAACCATCAAATGCTCATGAACAAGAAAACAGAAAAAAATAATATGTAATATAATTATGTAATGGTTTACTATTCAGTAATAGCAAATAATGCGCTACTGGCACATGCTATAGCATGGATAATGCCAACGATCATTATGTTGAGCAAAAGAAGATGGATACCAGAGTATACATGGGTAAGATTCTCTTTTATATTACAATTAAGAAGAGGTCAAACTAATCTAGAATGATAGAATGTTGCCTGGAGTAAGAAATGGAGGACTGCAAAGGGTCTTGAGGGAAGTTTCAGGGTTGACGAAAATGTCCTAAGTCATGATGTGGATGGTGGTTACATGGGTAAATACATTTGTCAAAACACATCAAACTGTACCCTTAAGATGGCTGTGTTTTATTGTATATAAAATACACTTCCAAAAGCTGGCATTTAAAGTAATAGAAGTAAATATTCTACATCTTCTCTTGGGATTATGGACTCTAATTATCAAATTCAGGGAGACAGGATTATTATTTAATGCATTGTTTCTAGGAGACAAAAATAGCTGTCATGCAAAATAGCTGCGCAGGAACCCCTAATTACTGTGTGGTAGCAGTCATTAAAATTAGAAGTAAGAGAAGAACCACTTGAACCACTTCAGAGGGAAAGATGGTAGATTTTGTTATGGACACAGTTCTTTGAAACTGTAGCAAATGGGTCAAAAATCCACAGCTGTAGTAGCTACCTCTGGGAAAGGAGAAGCAAAACAAAACAACACAAAACAAAAAAACAAGCATTCTATTAAGTAGAAGAGGCCTCTCTTCTGCCCTTTGCCAAATGAGTTTCTTGCCTTGACATGGCCACATGCCCATTTAATAATCCCGCAATTCAACAGGGAAACTGCAGCATTGGCCGCGTATGTACCAAGGGACAGCTGAGTCATTCTCTGGGAAGAAAGCACCAGACTATGGATTTTTACATTTAGATTGTCATTCTGGTTAGGCACAGGATCCTACAATATTTATTTTGGTAAAATCCCAGTATACAAAATTTTCTTGCATGATTTCCTCATTAAAATGTAATGAAAAAACATTTTCAACATTAGAATTTGCTCTTGGGCATCATGTGAAAAATCTGATTGACTATGTTAATATGTAGTGTTATTTATATTGAAAATAAGATCCTGAAGATATGTTTAGATTAAGAATTTTAAAATGAGACTTGAGTGGAAATAAGGGAAATAAGGGTAGAATAGAACTCAAAGCAAGGGAGAGTTGGTTATTATTCATTATTCTCATGTCAGTGTTGTGTGGTTACGATACCCTGGCTCTGTTTCAATGGAACTGTGTTTGCAGCTAACCATTCAAAAAAGCAACAACAACAAGAACAGAAAATCCAACAATAAAATAAACTCCCAAACCAGCTGCAAATAATCTTTGTTGCTCTTTGGACCCCCACTAGCTTTTAGTTCTTAGATTTCATAAACATTTAGCTACATTCTAATAAGTGTTACTCTTTTCATTTCTGTACATTCAGTTTTCACATGTTATGCCAAACATACCTACGCAGTGAAAAGTTTTAAATAAACTGGAGGAAACAGTACAGTTACCATGGAATAAAAAGAATGAGATAAATATGGAAGAATCCAGAAAGAGGGGTACAGAGAAAGGAGGGGAAGGCTGCAACATCATATTGATGTACAAAATAGTCCACATCCTTAGGATGCTGAATGGTACAGTGCAGGCTGTGTCAAAATAAAAGCTCTTACAGTAATACTCACAGTTTGATCCATTTATCCCCACCCAAACTTGCAAATAAAAACAAAGGGAGTAAAGATTATTGTTGAAAGAGATACTAGCATGTTAATATAATGACTTGCATGAAACCAAATAAAACGTCAGTCAGGAAAACTCTCTTCTTTTGTTATCTTCTTTTGCAGAAGAATGAATGAATAAAAGTGAAAACCATGTTTTCAGCTTATCGTAAAGCATAAAGAGAAATTCAATGAATCATTTTGGTTAGCTTGCCTGTTCCCCGTCCTAGCCTCTTCTGCTCCCAGCAAATGGGTTTATTTTTCTTGTCATAACGACTCAATCCTACCTCAGCACTTAAGCTCCTATCTTAAAAGATCTCTGACAGCTTCAGGTCACTCCTGCTGCTGTCTTATTCCAGCACTACTGGGCTTGACTCTGTCCTTTGTGATTCTGACTTTCTTGAGCTGTATCTGTATCTCATGACTGGATTTTTATGTGCTACAGCCCAGTCTCTCAATGGTTGACTGCTAATCCTAACGTTTTATTCCTTGGCTGATATCCAGAGTACTTGGGTTCCTTTCTAGCACTCCCTTTCGTCTCTCTGAGATTATTAAAAAGTATTTAGGGTGAACTCTGGGAATCTACATATGTTTAAAGCTTCCCAAATGATTATAATTTCCATAAATGTTTTAGAAACTGTCCTTAGTTAGCTCAGCTATCTTTAGGGGGTCTCTGACATTTACTTCCAGACTAATCTCCGCCCATTTACGTTTTTCAATCTAACTGACTTTTACCTCTTTGCCATCTCATCATTAATTTGGATCTTGCCTTACCACTATTCCTTCTGTATAAAACTTCTAGATTCAAATCTGACTTACTGGCATAGCCAGCTTTTCTCAATATGTGGTCCCTGGAATACCGGCATCACATATCATGAGGTGACATTGTGGTTCCTAGTAAAATGCAGACTCCTCAAACCCACTACGGATCTACTGAATCTAAATCTCTTGAGATGGGGCTTAGTAATTTGCAGTTTAAACAAATACCATAGGTAACTATTATGCCCTCTAATGTCGAAGAACCACTAGCATTTGTCCTTTATTCCTTAGTAGAACTAGGACTTGATAGTGAAAAGGCCTAGGCACAAATCCCCTTGTTCTATTATCTTGGGTGGTTTGCTTCACTTTTCTATTTTCTTATCTAAAAAAATAGTGGTAATACTACCACATGGGTCACAGAATGGTAGACGTCCATTTTAGTCTGAGCGATTTAAATGGATCCAGTTCATCTATAAAAATGTGCAATGAGAAAAAAAGTTACAACAACAAAAAAGGTCTAATGGAGATTAATATTCCCTCAATCTTTAGTTTCCATCATGCTAACCTTTACCTCTCTCACATTCTCTACTCCTCACTCACTTCACTACAGCCACAATGGCTTCCTGGATTTTGCTCAAACACCCTGAGAACTCTGTAATTTCAAGACCTCTACATGTGCGCATCCATGTAGAATTGTCTTGGAAGGGTTTACTCCAAGACATCATTCACTTCATCTCTTCATTCAGTTCTTTGTTTCATTATTACTTCTTAAAAGTGTAATCCCTAACCATCCTATTTAAATAGTCCACCACTCCCTTTCATTTTATACCCCCTGAACCAGCTTTATTTCTCTTTGTATTTACTACTGTGACATTATTTTGTGTAAATGTGTATTTGCTTTTTCTTTGCTCATTTCACCCACTAATATTAATTTCCATGAGGTCAAGGGCCTTTTTTTTTTTTTTTTTTTTTGATCGAGTTTCACTCTTGTTGCCCAGGCTGTAGTGCAATGGCACGATCTCGGCTCAATGCAAACTCCGCCTCCCGAGTTCAAGCAATTCTCCTATCTCAGCCTCCCGGAGTTTAAGGGCTTTGACAGTTTGGTTCTTTGTGTATACATAGAACTTGTAATAGTGCTTGACACATAGTAGATGCTCAAAAAATACTTGACAAATGAACAACTAAATATGTGAACTATCAATGTTTCAAAGTGATTTTGCTCATAATCATCTCTGCTTCAAGTACATTAAAACTAAAAGCATCAGAATATACCATAAGCTAAGATAAATGGGAAGAGATAGGCTAGGAGAATATATCTGCAGCAAATAAAACTGACAAAAAATAGTGTCCATAATATGTTAAATATTATAAATCGTAAGAGACAAACTACTCATAGACAAATGAATGGAACAATTAACAAGAAAGGAAACCAGATTGCCAAACGCATGACTTAAAAGATGCACAGCCATATTAGAAATCAAGGAAAATAAATGGAGTCATATGTCAGTTTACAGTCATCAGATTGGCAAAATTATAAAAGATTAAGGACAAGTGTTCATGACTATGTAGGGAAAGTGGAACTCCAGTATATTGTTGACGGGAGTAGGAGCTGTTATAACTACTTTGGAGGATGATTTGGTGATATCTAATAAAGATAAACATGTAATAACTTATGACCTGGCAAATCTGCTTCTAGCTCTGTACCCTAGAAACTTCATCTGTATTTATGAGGATATATGGATAAGGGTTTACACTAAAACACTTTTTAAAGTTGTTGTTTTTTTTTTTTTTTTTTTTGAGAGGGAGTCTCGCTCTGTCACCCAGGCTGGAGTGCAGTGGCCGGATCTCAGCTCACTGCAAGCTCCGCCTCCCGGGTTTACGCCATTCTCCTGCCTCAGCCTCCCGAGTAGCTGGCACTACAGGCGCCCGCCACCTTGCCTGGCTAGTTTTTTGTATTTTTTAGTAGAGACGGGGTTTCACCGTGTTAGCCAGGATGGTCTCGATCTCCTGACCTCGTGATCCGCCCGTCTCGGCCTCCCAAAGTGCTGGGATTATAGGCTTGAGCCACCGCGCCCGGCCTAAAGTTGTAATGGAAAGAACTGAAGTGTCTATTGATAGGAAAAATGATAAATAAATGATGGTATATTCATGCAATGGAATATTGCTTGGCAGTTAAAATGAATCAACTAGGTCTACATTTATCAACATGGACAATCTTTTAAAAACATAACATTGAATGGAAAAAGTGAGTTTCGAAAGTCACTTTTTTTTTGAAAAGTATGAGATAATCCATGCAAAATTTAAAAACACACCAAACAATACTTTGTATCATTTATAAATATATATGTATATAGTAAAAGTATAAAAACACAAAAAAGGGCCGGGTGCGGTGGCTCATGCCTGTTATCCCAGCACTTTGGGAGGCCGAGATGGGTGGATCAAGAGGTCAGGAGATCGAGACCATCCTGGCTAACACGGTGAAACCCCGTCTCTACTAAAAATACAACAAAATTAGCCAGGCGTAGTGACGGGCACCTGTAGTCCCAGCTACTCGGGAGGCTGAGGCAGGAGAATGGCGTGAACCCGGTAAGTGGAGCTTGCAGCGAGCCAAGATCACACCACTGCACTCCAGCCTGGGCGACAGAGCGAGACTCCGTCAAAAAAAAAAACTTTAAAAAGATACAAATGACCTTCAAGATGGTAATTATTACTGTGGAGAGGAAGGGAAGGTAATGGTTCCAGGAGTGCTGTTAATTTCCCTGGTGAAATGTCATTTCTTTCTTTTTAGCAAAAGAAAAAAAAATTGTGGTCTCACTCTGCTGTGCAGGTTGGAGTGCAGTAGAATGATCATAGCTCACTGCAGCCTCCAACTTCCAGTTCCAAGGTATCTTCCCGCCTCAGCCTCCCGAGTAGCTGGGACCACAGGTGCAAGCCATCATGCCCAGTTATTTATTTTTATTTTATTTTTGTATATTTTGTAGAGAGAGTGTTTTGCTTTGTTGTCCAGACTGGTCTTGAACCCCCAACCTCAAGAGATCCTGCCGCCACCACCCTAAGTGACTATTTCTTTTTTTAAAGAAACTGAAGTTGATGTGGCAGTCTTAACATTTGTTATAACTCGGTTGAATATAAGGCAATCTATTATCCACTTTACTTTCCTGTGTTTGGAATATGTTTCTTCCAAAATTAAGAAAAAATATACCAGAAGAAAATATACCAAAAAAGTGTTATATTTCTGAGGGGTGGAATATGCTTTTCTTTTTCTTTTCTGTTTCTACAAACATCTTAATTTTAATGCTTAAAAATTTTGCGCAGTGACTGTGTAGATTACATTTATCATTAGGAAAAACTAAATTTAAAACAGGGTGAAATGCACAACAGATTTTAACACCCACAGAGATTTCTGCCAATGATTTTAAGTTTGTATTGCATCTCTTCCCTGTAGTGTATAAATCTAAGTAAATGAAACATTAATTTTAATAGAGCAGCATTGAACACAAGCAAGACACACCTGTGTATATTACAGGTAGTAAGGATGTTCCCAGAAAGTATTACAATTTTATATTCATTAACCAGGAGAAAAATATTTACCCAAACCTACATGTTCCACACTTCCTTCAGGAGACGCCATGGTTTCTGACCAACACTGGTTGCTATAAACCTTGTTCTTCACTCTTTCCACGCTACGGGTCTGCAGGACTCACTTTAAAACTACTACCCTGTAGAACTTTCAGCCATATTTTGAAATCACTTCCTATATTTTATATTCTATTCATCTATCAGGCTCCAGGATACTCTACCATAAACGTCATTGACCTTACCATTTCATCAACCTTTTCTCCTTATCTTACCTATGCTGTCACAGATTTCAACAGGCAGAAAGATGATACCTTGTCTCTTCAACTTTCATGATCTTATCCATTTTAATCAGACAAACGATAGTATGGCTATAAAATCGTTTTGCTCAAAATTGAATAGTGCTCCACTTTCAAAACTGTAAATTTTGAAATGCCCCTCTCTTATTTCAAATTCCTGTCACGCCTCTTCCCTTCTCAAGAGGAAATCAACTTAGTTTCCATCCTCAGAGTAACCTACAGTTAAGTGTTTTTTTCCACTTTTCTCAGAAAATCACGCCAATTCACCAGCAAATGATTGTAATGACTTGGGACAAATGAAGCTATCTTTCTCTTGTAATTATGCTTCTCATTTGGTGCAAATTTCCTGAAAGTAACTTATTTGTTTTTAAAAAGGGGAGGGAATCTAAACACCCTGGGCCAAAATGTTCATTAACTTTTTTTTTTTTTTTTTTTTTTTT
>NW_016808896.1:83829-94730 GCF_001698545.2 Rhinopithecus bieti | reverse complement strand
TAATTTCATTCCAAACATTGTTTTTTCCTGCCATTTAGTAGTAAATTTTTTTTCTACTTAATACTCTTAAGAGAAATTGAGAATCAGCCTGAATTACTTCTCTGTCTACTTCATTTACACATTAGATTCTAATGTCATAAATATTCTGAACACTTCTAACAATATATCGCACAAATAGAAATTACGGAATTTTAATAGAGCTGAAGATATTTTAAAATAAATGGTATCGGTGATTGTTATTCTGAATTATTGAAACTAAACTAAAAGGGGCCAGATTGTAACAGGGTGAGGAGATTTTTCAAAGCTTCCTTTGTTGAGCATTAGGATATTGTATCATTTGTTCTCATGAGAACTGTGGAGTTGGATTCTTCCCACATTTGAGGAGTGTGTCTAATCAAGCCCACAAGGTTATGGAGAAGAAAATGTGATTTACACTAAAATGTAGCTACTGGCTGGTGTCCTATCACCACTGCCTCAGGCAGTCCTATGATGATAACATTTTACACCTATCTGAGTAAGAGGAGAAAAGCACATTTTCCCTAACACATTCTGGTTTCAAATTGATAAACCCAGCAGAACTAAGAATTGTCATAAAACATTTTGATAACCTTTCTTCATAAAATATTCCACCTATTTTGGAAATAGGGAGCTGATTTTTGAGTCTGTGTAATAATTTATTTCTGAGAGAAGTTAGAAGTATTTAAATGCCTTCACTTTTCGTATTCTGATGTGAACAGCTTAGCCAAAGAATAAAGACAGGCAAACTAACTGACCTCATTTTAAAAATGTATGTTTAAATTTGGTCTGAAATTCTGAAAAGTTCATGATTCCAGTGTGAAACCTCTGCAGCAACACACAGAAATTCGAACGTGAATGAAACCAGAAAATACTCATTTCAAAATGTCAGTGCACTGTTTTAAATATATAGAGAGTGGACTCCTTTATTCATAGGGGATATGTTCCAAAACCACTAGTGGATGCCTGAAACTGCAGAAAGTACTGAACCCTATATATACTATGCTTTTTTCTATATATGCATATAAATGATAAAATTTAATTTATCAATTAGACGTAGTAAGAGATTAACAATAATAAAATAGAACAATTATAGCAGTATACTGTAATAAAAGTTATGTGAATGTGGTCACTCTCTCAAAAAATCTTATTGTACTGTACTTGCCTGTTTTTGGACCATAGTTGACCACTGGAGCCTGAAGCCGAAGAAAGTGAAAATGCAGATGAGACGAAACTGTGCACAATACTGTATGTATAGAACGAAGAACACTCGCTGTCAAATGTAGGTCTCCAGTAAATGGACTTGCACTTATTCATATTATTTGTATTTATTATAATAACTTTGTATTTATTATAACTTTATTATAATAACTTTGTATTTTAATTGTTCTCAAGTTTTATGTAAACATAAGTAACTTTGTGCGTAAATGGATATCCATACCTCCAAATGTATTGAAAATCATTCCAATAAGCAAAACGCTTCTGGAAGGTATAGGTGAAGTCACATAATAAACACAGAAAAAAGATTTGATTGCTTTTCAACTTGTTCCAGAATCATTATGAACACATCTTTAATGTAGCAAGTGGTATAAAATGTGACAGAAGATAAGCTACACAATCTGTTATCATTGGAAAACACTTGATATAGTGCCTCAGTTTGAGTCTGCATAGAGATCCTGTTGTGATCTCTAGGTCTAAAATTGTTATTAGCAAGTAGCTTTGCTGCTATTGCACATGTTCAAAGAAAATGAGCTTTTAAAAAGGTGGTCCTTTCAAGATGCTGAAGGTGTTTGATTTAGTGGTTATTTCTGAGCTGTAAATTGGAGAGACCTAAGTATATAGGCGAGAGATGGTAAAGTACTTGGTACAAAACTAAGAGGGATGTAAGTTAGCAAACAAGTTATTATCAAATAGCTTGTCTTTTTTATGGGAAAGAGCATTTCGTCTTTACTGAAAACATTCTGCATTGCTAATTGCCAAATTAACCAATTTCAATATTTATTTCATTTCCAAAATGGTTTTAAGGATATATTGATATGGTAGACAATCCCCAGGTTTGGAGGAAGAGATGGAATGAGAAATGGGAATATGTAGATCTATATATCTCTTTCTGAGCATGTATAAAGAGTTTTACTCATCTACTTTTTGTGCTTAGCGCTGTGCTAGACATACTGCATGCTTTACATCATTAGACTTTTACAAGAACCTTGTGATATAGGCATGGTGACTATTTTAAAGATAAACTACTGGGTTCTGAGCCTCAGAGAGTTTGAGTTTAGGCAAATTGCACAGAAAGTTATTTGTGAAGTTGAGATTAGAAAACAGGTGTCCCCAAAGTGGCTAGTAAACAGTGGATCTAATAGCTAAACCCAGATCTGTCACTTTTCAGTACCTCATGCTACCCAGTCATCAAGTTTTGGCAGAGATTTGGATACTGACAGAGTTGGGAAGTGCCTTGGAAGTAATTTGTTAATGGCAAAACTGACCCTTAGAATCTTAAGCTCTGTACACATTACCTTAGATGGTGATGGATCTAACTTTCATTAAAGAAAATAAGGCATTCTAGGTATAATGAGAGCACTTATCCTAAAGTTTACACTGGATGGTCAGAAACCTTGGTTCACAGTCCCAGCTTGCCCACTTATTAGCGCTCCTAACTTGAGAAAGTAACACCATGGCTCCAGATTCTAGAAACCATGTGTATAAAAATGGGCATAATAACTGACTGACACACAGTCTTAAACAAGTTGTTGTAATGATCATATTAGAAAGTGTTTTAAAATTGGAAAACTGTAAGCTCCAGTAAACTTTAAACATGGAATTATCATGTAAGCCAGCAATGCCCACTCCTACATATATCCCTAAGGGAAATAAAATATGTACACACAAAAATGTGTATATGAATGTTAATAGCAGCATTATTCATAATAACCAAAAGGTAAAAATAACCCAATGCTCATCAACCAATTTTACTATTTAGCAATAAAAAGGAATGAAGTATTGATACATGCTATAATATGGATGAACCTTGAAAACATTATGCTAAGTGAAAGAAGCCAGTCATAAAAGGTCACATGTTGTATAATTCCATTTGCATAGTGTGTCCAAAATAGACAAATCCTTAGAGGCAAAAAGTATATTAGTAGTTGCAAGGGATAGTGGAAGGGAGGATTGGGAGGTACAGGTTTCTTTTGGGGGTGACGAAAATGTACTGGAAATAGTAAGGATGTTTATATAACTCTGTGAATATACTAAAGATAACTGAACTTTACACTTTAAAAAGGTAAATTGAATGGCATGTGAATTATATTTTAATAAAGCTACTTCTAAAGAGAGAAGTCAAAACATTTTGTGAACTAGGAATTGCAGTAATTCTAACTATCATAATGACTATAGCAATGACGGGCAGAGGGAAGAGTAGATGCTTTATAAAATCAAACTATCTCTGCTGTTTAATGGCATCTGGATTTTAATCTGCCTAACGTATCCGCTTCTAGTACTAGCAAGGAACCTTTCAATCTTTCCTGAACACTTTTTACATCCTGAAGCTCATCCTGTAAAGTCAATGTTGGGAATGTATTTCTTATTTATTAACACTCAGTAACAAAACTGATTGCAACAAAGCACATATATGATCCTTGGGCATGGTTCCACTGCCAAGGAGGCAATTGATTCATTATGAATCTAAGTGATTATATATCTAAGCAAAATAGAAACACTCATTTCAAAGCACATCAATTTGGTAGGATTAAAAGTTGAAAGATAGATTGTGTAATCAGCCTCTCCACAACCAAGGAATATTGGTTATGAGTATTTTTTATAACAGTATGTCTGATAATGTGAGGTTTTGACCATGTGTGGAGTAGAAACTTAAAACTCTAAAATTAACTCACCAACCCAAGCCAAGTAACTCAAGGTAAGGTGGTTTGTTTCTAGTGCTTCCAGTTCTCATGACAAGGAACTGCTGACTCACAGGTTGCCATACAACCCCTCCGGGCCAGTAAACCACACATGCATAATAGGACATTAACTGCAGTGATAATCTGTTCCTCTTGGCTGAAAATAATAAAGTTCATTTTGTGCAACAGTTAACCAGCAAGTATTAGAGACATAATCAATGGCTGGTATGCTTTCAATTGACAAGACTGTTTCTCAGCAGCAACGTGTTCCCTCTTTACCAAATTATAATTTTCTGACTCTTCACGTGATCATTCCTTGATGGTGTTATTGACATTATTCCCTCATGTCAAATTCACTAGCCCTTCCTCCTTCAATATTAGAATGTTTCATATCTGATATAAGCATCAAATGATCCTCATTTGTAGTAAATTGTAACAAAGTCAAACTGTCCCTATTTAAGAAGAAAAATCTATTGAATATGAACGTTAATATTCATGAAGTCAATCAGCATTCAGGCAATTTGTCCAGCTGAGCATAACCAAAATATATTATGCATTCAGGCCCTTTTATTTCCAAAGGCAGAGTAAAATTTTAAAAGTTAGCACCACAGTCTTGTAAAAGAAATATCGAAATAATTTGAAAAAATTCAATTTATTGTGAAAACAGGAAAGTTCCAAACTATCAACAATAAATGGTATTTCTAAGGTCATATGATATAAACTGACAACAAAATGAGAACAAAATATCTTTTACTGCTTCTGAACATCCGTCGTATCATATGAAATAATAAGAAACAGAACTTGCATTCACACAAAGCCCTCTCAAAATGAATAAAATCACACAGTTAGTTAGCTTCAGTTATTCGTGTTTTAGGATAAATTTAAGATAATCTTAGACTGTATCTTAAATTCAAATAATAATGTTATATTTAATAGTGGTTTAGTGGTGTGACAAGCATTATTCTAAGTGTTTTATCTTTTGATTAATTTAATCCTCACAATAACACTATGAGGTAAATCTTATTTTACAAGGAAGGAAATTGATGCACAGAGAAGTAAAGTAAGTTATGAAGGTCTCGTGACTAGAAAGCCACAACTCAAATCTAAACAATTGATTCCAGAGTCTTCAAACTTGACTGTTATGCTACATAGCTCACTATACGCCTAGAAAAACTAGTTGGCAAATGCTCTATTCCGTCTCTACTGTTTCATTGTCTGAAATTTCAATTTACTCCAATGATTAGAGGGATAGTTACTAGTGGCTGCTAAGGCTTATGGGAGGGTCAGGGAGTAGGTGGGTGGTCAGTAGGTACAAAAAAGTAGTTAGAAAGAATGAATAAGACCTACTATTGATAGCACAGCAGGATGACTATAGTCAAAACAATAACTTAATTGTACATTTAAAAGTAACTTAAAGAACGAATTGGATTGTTTTGAAATGTCTTTGTAAGAGTATGGTCTCATGTACACCTACTATGTACCCACAAAAGTTAAAAAAAATAGGTAACTAAAAGTAAATAAATTAAATTAAATTAAAAATACTCTAATGGCATATGGCAGTTTTTTATTCTGTATGAATAGTAGTCAAGAATGGAAACTATGCCATCAATGATTGCTGATTTAGCTATAATATGATGTTTAGATAACATATGAGACAGTTCACTGGGCTCACTTTGCTGCTATTTGGCTGAATTTATTCTTTATTTTTATTTTTTTATTTTTTGGAGACAGAGTCTCACTCCATCACCAAGGCTGGAGTGCAGTGGCACAATCTTGGTTCACTGCAACCTCCGCCTCCTGGGTTCAAGCGATTCTCCTGAGCCTCCTGAATAGCTGGAATTACAGACAAGCACCACCACACCCAGCTAATTTTTGTATTTTTTTTTTTGTATTTTTTTTGTATTTTTATTTTTGTTTCACCATGTTGGCCAGGCTGCTCTCGAACTCCTGACCTCAAATGATCCACTTGCCTCGGCCTCCCAAAGTGCTGGGATTACAGGCGTGAGCCACCATCCCTGACCTGGTTGAGTTTATTCTTTTCTTCCTAATGGAATGTTGTACCACTTATATTCTACTTACATGTCACCTAGATTCAATGGGCTTCACTGGAAAATATACTGAGACTATCAATCACACATTTCCCCACTGTCAACCATGCTTTTACAGATTCAGTAAATCATGTACTATCTCAAAAATGCTAAAAAAATAAAAAAATAAAAAAAAAATTCCTGCTATTTTCAACATGTGTGTAAGGATAGACTTGAAAAAATATGCTCCCCTTAAGTAATCTTGGGTGATATCATGCCATTTTACCTGTGAGATATCTGTATGTCCACCTGAAGTCCAAAAGTAATATATGTTTCATTGTTTGAGCAGCTCTTCTTTTATTACTTTCTGCTTGCTTCAGAGACTCCAGAGACTTCCCATTGTTCTCAGGATAAAGACCTAAATTTGTGTTGTGGCCTATATAGCCATCCATAGTATGGCCTCTGTCCCCATCTACATGTCATCTCTCTTCATGCTCTATCTGAATCTCTACACATAAGCTATTTTCTCTGCCTAGAATATTGACCCCCAGATCTCGTTCACTTCTATACAGTAACACCTTTCTTTGCCTACCCTTTCCTCAGGTTCAAATGTCACTTCCTCAGGGAAACATTTCTGGACTTCCTTAAGAATTTTCCCCTATTTTATGTTTTATTATGCCATGCAACTCTTTTCATAGCACTTATCACAATGAATGATTATTTTATTATTGTCTTATCCCTAGGAGACTTGAAGTAAATGAGAGCAGGGGCCATTTCTGTTTGGCTAATCTCCACATTCCTGGTACATAGTGGAGTGCTGACTAGCTGAATGAATGAATGAATGAATGTCATAACCACTGTTGTTTCTGTGATCTAACCCCACCCTGATACCTAATATCTAATTCTAGGTGAAAAGAAGTCCATTACTTCAACTAGGTACCAATTTAGTGTGAAAGTGCAACATTTAACATTTTACCTAATATGTTTAATATTCCCTAGCACCAAATGTAGACATTGGTAATTAGAAATGACATAATGTACAGGCCTGCTAGTTGCTGCATTTTAACCATCCCTGAAAAGAAAGTATTAATTCTGTGGAAAAGAGAATAAGCAGACTAGTGTTAAAATTCGAAACTCACTAAAATATAATGCTGATTAAATTACTAAAATTATTTAAGTCTCAGTTAATAGAAGATAGTACTATTTAATTTATGAAATTGTTGTGAGAATGATGCAGCATATGTAAAATGTCTAGAACAGTGCTCAGCACCTAGTAGCACTCAGTAACTNTCTTAAACTCCTACGGCTATCAGTCTCCACCCTTGGTAAACCTAACACTTGGAGGCTAAGAAAAAAGAAGAAGAAAAAGGAAACTTTAGTTTCCTTTTGAACAGCAAAGAAAAGGGCAGCAGCCTTGAAGAAACAAACTGTTCTTTCACTCTTGGAAAAAAAAAAAAAGGACTCTCATACTGTGATGGACAAAATGTCAAATAAAATTAGACCAAACTAGAGAGTTAAACCCAAAGAGAATCCTTTCTTCTAAAGTACTGCATTTTCCTCTAGCCATCTGAGACTTTTTCTGTGCCCCTCGCTAATGATCTGAATCAAAAGAAGAAAGCAATTTGAAAGCACTTAGAAAGAAGTGTGTGTGTGTGAGTGTGTGTGTGTGTGAATGTGAGTGTGTGTGTGCGTGTGTGCATGCATATGTGCATGTGTGTGTCTCTTAAATTTCAATACCTCTTAGGCATTAGATTCTAGGATGAAAAAGGTTTCATGTTCTACAAAGCAAATCTTTAAAGAATGTGAAAGGAGAAATGTTGTCTTTATGGTAGAGAAGGGTACCTTTTTATCTCAAGACAGTCAAAGAAACATTTTGTCCTTTATAACTGATATTTAGACACTTTCATCCTTTTAGCAAAAGAGTTTTTGAACTAGTGAAACTTAAAGTTAAAGTTAAGGTATGGGCTTAATAGAAACTCTTTGAGTGATGTGGTTAGGAGTTAAAATTATATTATGCATACAACTGTGTCTGATAGGCTAAAAATGTATTCACAGAATTCTTTCACAAAGAACATATATATGTATGTGTGTGTGTATATATATACACACATATATATATCTAGTGTGTGTATATATATATGCATTTTAACCACATATATTTAACCATATATATATATGTATAGATATATACACACACACACACACACACACACATTTCTGGTGTTGTCCAAAATGATGTGGCTTGCTGATATTTTAAAATTTAGAACCAAAGAATAAAGTAGCTACTAACACACCCTTCCTACTCCTCACTGAGTGTACCCTCCTCTACTCCAAAGATAAGGATTCACTGTGTTTGCTTCCAGGAGATAATCATAATACTAAAAAATGTCCACCAGAGTGAACTTAGACATTTCGGAAGCCTACATTGAGAAATGCCCTATATGCAGGGAAAATTAGACTGGGATCACCAATATCGGTATTGGTAGAGAAGTAGGTACCTAGGGTCAAGTAGGTCAAGTTTATGATGGCACCACATTCTAAATCCTAAACCCTAACTCTAACTCCACAAGAATTAGGAAGTTTCTTTTCATTGAAGACAAGAGGGTGACAAGGGCAAATAATTTCCAAATAATATTTTCCCTCCCAAAACACTCCTTTAACATCATGTGATGACTTTCTATTGCCCTTGAAATAAGACTCAAATATGTCTCTACGTAATCTGTCCACTCCCTCCCTTCTCTGACTCTATATCACACCATTCTTTCCTTGTTTTCTATGCTCCAGTCACGCTGCCCTTCTGTTTCATGAACACACCAAACTGGCCTTTGACTCAGAGCCTTTCTGCTTGCTGTTCCATCTGCTTGTGATACTGTCCTCACTTTTCATCACTCAGAGCCTGGGTAAAATATCACTTTTTCCAAGAGACCATCCCAATCCATCCTACCGAAAATAATCGCCAATCCTTACCCAGCCCCATCATTTTCTGCCCCATTACATTGTTTTATTTTCTTGCTACCAGAAGCTGTTCAACAAATGTTTGTAGACTAAAGGAACACCTCATAGATTAATCCTTGAAACATCTCCACTTCAAAGTGACTGTGCAGAGGTCTTAGACAAATGCAGAATTGATATTAGATTAAAATGGATGAAAGTAAATCGATATATTATTTATATATTCCCAAATCTCTGAATATGTGGTATCAAAAGAATCAGGATAACTAGTTGATTTTTTAAAAATGTACCCAATGGATATGAAAGCAAAAACTTGGTTTGCCATGATTCTTACCAAGAACTTTCTTCCTTTGAGTGTAGAAAAGGGAGAGGAAATGAAATCAAGTATCCTCCCTTGAGAAACTCTTTATGTATCAGAATGTAATAATCTCGCATCTGCTGGTCACTTAACATGTTGAATTATACTGAATGGACAGAGGACATAAGTTCTACCAGTAAATGGCTGGGAAGATTTGGACAAATCAATTCAGTGTTTCTATCTGTTATGTGGGAATGAGAGTTTGTATCTTGTCTGACTCACTAACCTATTGTGAACTTCGAATTAAAGAATGCTTATGAAAATACAGTATATTGTCAAGTCCCATGGAAATGTAGAGTATTTTGGTTTTCACAAAATATTGTAATTTCTCAAAAGGAGAACCAGAATACTTTTGTTCAATATTCAAGTATTTCCAGAAAATGAGTGCTTTGTTGGTTATCAATATTTAAACCCAGTCAAGATTCCACCTGATCATAACTTTAATACATTCTCCAGAGCTATATAGATACATTAAATAATTATTTTGCAATAGTAAGAGCACATTGGAACTGCTCACCTTATGTATAGCAGATTTCCCTGCTAAGATTATGATAGATTCACTGGGCTAAGAGACACGACTAGCAATGAAGGATCCCCAGTAACTGAACAGATCCAGTTTTATAACTGGCTCTGTTATAAATGATAACAGTAGTATGATAGGAGAAGCAATAGAGGTCCTAGAAATACCTTCTCTTTGTTTTAAATTTCACCCTTTGAAGAAGTACTTTTCACCTGTATTAGTACATTTTAGTTTGGTTGAGGCAATCCTTATTTTCTTGGGTGGGACAACTCACTAACTCATTAAGACTGTAGCAGAAATTAATGTATCCAATTAATTTAACCCCATCTACTACTAATTAGTGAAAAATTCTAATGGAATCTCTGAGGAAGCCAGAAAAAGAAGATTAGATAAATTTTGCTGGTGTAAAAGATGTCATGGAACATGGTATTCTGATTTGAACAGATGAGGCTTTAAAATGGGCCCTGAGCAGCCAAGAGATAGCAAAGAGGATACCTGAAGGGATCACAGGAAGTCAATATGACCATGCAACTAGCAGGCAGACATTCAAAAATAGTTCCACTCTACTCAACCCACAATGTAGCTAGACTTCAATGCAACCATACATTAATTAAAACTAAAAAGGCTTTTGAAAACCCTTTGCCTTATAAGCTTTGATGCTATTTATGCACAAGGTAATTTTTAAAGATTATCTTAACTAGATATTCACCAAAACATATTCTAACTTGTCCTTGGTAATTACAAGTACATTTTTGTCTTTTGCTAATGAAAGTATTCTTGGTATTGTGTACTTCTATGAATTCTGGTCAATTCTGATCTAATAAAGAAGAAACGTTAAAGCAGAAATTCCATTAATCCAATGCATTTTAACAATTAGAGAAATAAACCTAATATAATTCTTTTATAAATCATCTGGCTCGAATTTCATTCCTGTTGTTATTTTATTGGAAACAATCTTCCCAAACATTTTTGCTTATCTTTTAAAATAATTCTGCATAAACTAATTTAAGATGGCCCACATTTTATTAAAAAGTAAATCTTGAGGGTCTAATGAGGGCATAATTCTACCAAACTTCATGATTTTCTGGAAAGAATATTATAAAGGCCAAAGGTCTTCCTCAGCATCTCAT
>NW_016808896.1:80408-83431 GCF_001698545.2 Rhinopithecus bieti | reverse complement strand
TGCATAAACTAATTTAAGATGGCCCACATTTTATTAAAAGTAAATCTTGAGGGTCTAATGAGGGCATAATTCTACCAAACTTCATGATTTTCTGGAAAGAATATTATAAAGGCCAAAGGTCTTCCTCAGCATCTCATATAATGAAGCTGGTACAGCACTATGACGCTTCCCTGGGTGACAATATTTTGCTTATTATTTATCAATATTTCCAATATTTTCTGCCATAAAACAATGTTATTGTTTCCTTTTGACAGGTTTTACGGAGGCTGTAGTAATGTAAATGAATGATTATAAGCCAAGGAAATCATTAAACAAGTATAAAACTTGTTAATATAAAATAAAGGGGTCCAGGCATGATGGCTCAAGCCTGTAATCCCAGCACTTTGGGAGACCGAGGCTGGCAGGTTGCTTGAGCCCAGAAGTTTGAGACCAACCAGAGCAACATGGCGAGACCCTGTCTCTGCAAAAAATAAGAAGAAAAATAGCCAAGCATGGTGGCATGCACCTGTAGTCCCAGCTACTCAGGAGGTTGAAGTGGGAGGATCACTTGAGCCTGGGAGGTTGAGGCTGCAGTGAGATCGAGATTGTGCCACTGCACTCTAGCCTGGGTGACAGAGTGAGACTCTGTCAAAAGAATATGTACATATATATGTATATAATAAAGAATATGTATCAAAAGGCATTCATCCTAAAAAAAATTAGACAAGTGGAAAAATATGTATGAACAAGAATGCTCATTCTGGTGCTGCTGGTAATAGTGAAAAAGTGGAACCAATCTAAATATCTATCTGAAGGTAACTGGTTAAATAAATTATCTCATATCCATACAATGAATGGTTAAGCACCCATCAAAATTTAGTATCTAGATATATGCCTATTAAACTGAAAAGATGTTTATGATGTATTCTTTGCAAAAAAAAGAAAGTATGATGGTTGGAAGGTTAGCATGACCCTTGTGAAAGAAAAATAAGCAAATAAATAAAGCATTTTTTAAGAGAAATTTGGTAGTGTATACCAAAATATAAAAATAATGAAAGGCAATTTAGTAACTTAAATCCTGCTAATACTAGTAAAAATACTCAAAACCATTTCAATGTCCATCAATAGGAGATTGATATGGTTTGGCTGTGTCCCCTTACAAATCTCATTTTGAATTGTAACTCCCACAATTCCCATGTGTAGTGGGAGGAACCCGGTGGGAGGTTATTGAATTATGGGGATGGGTCTTTTCGGTGCTGTTCTCGTGATAGTGAATGAGCCTCATGAGATCTGATGGTTTTACAAATGGGAGTTTCCCTGCACAGGCTCTCTCTTTGCCTGCCACCACACATGTAAGACGTGCTTTGCTCCTCCTTGCCTTCTGCCATGATTGTGAGGCCTCCCCAGCCATGTGAAACTGTAAGTTCATTAAATCTCTTTCTTTTGTAAATTGTCCAGTCCTGGGTATGTCTTTATCAGCAGTTTGAAAACAGACTAATATGGAGACTGATTCTATACAATGGGATACTAATGCAGTTATCAGCGTCAGAGATAACAAGGCAGACAACATAATTAAAAATAGGCAAAATATTTAAATGGACACTCCTAAAAAGAAAATATATAAATGAATAATAATACCTTGGGAGGATGTGCAATATCAGTAGTCATCAGAAAATGTACATTAAAACCCCAATGAGACACATTAACACACCTACTAAAATGCTTCAAATTTAAAAAGACTGAAAATACCAAGTTTTGGCAAACAAGTAGAGTAACTGTAACTCTCATTCACTATTGTTGAAAATAGAAAATGGTGAAACCTTAATGAAAAAAAGTAATGGCAACACCTTATGAAGTTAAGCACACTACCTAGCAATTCCCCTTCTTGGTATTAACCATGAGGAATGAAAACAAGGCCACAGAATTATTTATGTATGAATGTTCACATTATCTATGATAGCCAGTAAATTAAGCTCAACTTGTAAAGTGATAAAGAAATTGTAGCATATTCATACCATGGCAAGCTACTCAGAAACAAAAATAAATGAAATATTTATGGTAGCAATACTATAGATAAATCTCAAAATCATTATGGAAAGTGAAAGAAATCAAACACAAAAGACTATGATTTCATTTATTTGAAATCATATAAGAGGCAAACTATAGTTCCAGAAAACAGATCAATGGTTACCTGTGGTGGGGACAGGGGGTGTAGGGGAATTGGACATAGTGAAAAGGGGCACCAGAAACTTCTTAGCCTGAAGAAAAAATTCTACAGCCTGATCATTGTGATAATCATATAGTTGCGTACAATTACAAAAATTCATTAAACTGTGCACTTAAAATTGATGCATTTTATTTTAATTCATTTTATTTTAGTTTTGAGACACAGTCTCCCTTTGTCCTTCTGGCCAGAGTGCAATGGTGCTTTCTTGGCTCACTACAACATCAAGTTTCCAGGCTCTATCGATCCTTCCACCTCAGCTTCCCTCCTGAGTAGCTGAGCATACAGGCGGGCGCCACCATGCCCATTTAATTTTTTTGTTGTTGTATTTTTTTGTAGAGAAGGTGTTTCACTATATTGCCCAGGCTGCTCTGGAACTCCTGGACTCAAGCAATCTGCCTGACTTGGTATCCCAAAATATTAGGATTACAGGCTCCAGCCACCATGCCTGGCAGATGAATTTTCTTGAAGGTAAATAATGAGCCACAAAATGGTAAACAAAACAAAACAAAAGTTAGAGGTAAATTTGCATTCTCTTGCCATCTAGTGAGGGTGAAATGAGCGAAGGTGAAAGTCCCTGGATCAATCCTGTGTCCCTCATAAATCAGGATGTGAAAAATGCCCACAGTCTTTTAGTCCTTTCTTCCCCCTAACTGGAAAACCTTTAGGTGAAGTTCTATTTTATATATTTGGCTAAAATCAATTTTCAAAATATTATTCCTCATGTCCTCTGAATTTGTGGCATGCAGACTTGCTTTACAAAATGAACAACAAAAAAAGATCTTTTAAATTTCTAGGGAAAAAAAAGTCAACCTGGTGG
>NW_016808896.1:75230-77800 GCF_001698545.2 Rhinopithecus bieti | reverse complement strand
TAAAAAAAAAAAAACAAAAAAGGTTTACTCAAAAAAGTTAAACATACCACTTCAGCTACTGTCAGAGATACTTTGGTTATATGCAGAATAATGCTCAAGCTTTGTATGCTTTTATTATGGAAATTTTCAAACATACACAAAAGTAGAGAAAAGATTACAGTGAACCACCACACAGTTAAAACCCACCTTGAATATTTATCAACTCTATTTCACATTATTTCATCCACACCCCCTTTTTTACTTGCTGGATTATTTAAAGCAAATCCTAGATATTTCATTTATCCTTGCATACTTGACTGCTCATAAGGTTTTTATTCAGTTCTTAGAACAATTAAAAATATACAATGAAAATAAGTGTACTCTGAAAGATTAAACCTAAATAACTAATCTGAAATTTGACATTCAGTACTACATCAAATGTAAAGCAAGTGGAGAGATCATTTCCTAAATAGAACAATTCAATGAGCTCTTCCCCAATATTCCAAAAACAAAAAAAAATTAAAAAATTAAAAATAAAAAAAAAACCTGCTGTGTCGCTGGTGAATTTAAGGTTTTTAAAAATCTTTCCTTTGGAGCAAAAGAACTGGAATAGTCCTATTAGAAATGCAGTGAGAAGTGCTTTTGTAATGCATACATTTAACTGATTACAGAATTTGGATTCTTCATCTGAAACCTTATAGCTTAAATGTGGTTCACTGTACAGTCTTACCAGAAAGTCATTATTCCGAGATATCTGACCCTAATATTTTATTGCATTGAAAATATAACGCTGCCTTTTACCCTTGGGAATGCACGTATTTCAGGTTCTTAACCACTAAAAGCCTCTCACATGGTGAATATCCTTTATTCCATTCCATCCAATAATATCCATTATTATCCTTTCAAGTGGTCATGGAAATCTGATTTCAAATTCCAGAGTTACATCGTTTTATGGATTGATCTAGAGGCAGATGAGTTTACTAAAACCCAGATGGTCCTTAGTTAGTTGATGGGAAATGTCAAACAGAGTAGCCACAGAAAACATGGTAAAATATAGAGAATAGAGTCTGACAAATTCAAAATAGAAAACTCAGGATTTAAGGAAATTAGGAAGGATGAACATGTGGCAGTGGTTTAAGGGATAATAAAGAGGGTAGTCTGGCTGTCTGAGCTGTGAAGATGATCATGAACCTGCTAGCAGCCCAGATAAAGGATGTGAAGGGGCTTACTTTCAAGTAATGCCTGAAAATCTAATACCTATGGAACTGTGGGCCCCAAGCAGTCACTGAGCCAGGTCCTGACAATTTGAATGAGATAAAGATGTTGACAAGAATAAAGTTTTAAAAGCGCATCCGGGAGAGGTTGAGTGACACCAGAAGAAATTCTTAGAACAAGAGAAAACAGGATAAGTACTTTAATGCCCAACTGACTCAAAGCCCTCAGGAGTAAAAAAGAGCATGATGACATCCAAATTGCTACAAAACACGCCTAAAAATTTTCCACTCTTTTCTGAGTGCTTTGCATTTTGACGAGAGCTCTGGATATTTACTTTACATATAGAATACACACAGTTTAGAACTGAGGAGCAGAAATAAACCTCTGAAACTAGGTATTTTTCTTATTCTTATTGGCTTGTCAGTTCTGTCAGCCATTCATTCTTCCTCTTCAGGTTATTGTAGCAATGACTCACATTACATTTAGAAACAGACATGGTTCAATTATTGCTATTTAAAAGTATCTACAATTCAAGAGGTCTCAGTGAAAAGTAAAATTGAAGTACTTACAACTTCCTTCACATACATAAAGAGATATTTAGTACAGTGCTAGAAATAAAATTATTCATCACTTATCAGGGAAGTAAATAGGTGTAATCAATAGGCTTTGTGAGGAACAAAATTCTGTTTTTTCTTTTGTGCGCTGGCAAATTTCTCTTATGGTCTCTCTGCCGCCATAAACACTTCCTCCACCTGAGGAGAACAGTGAATTCTACCTGCTATTGAAATAATCACCAGATCAGATCCAAACAAAAGAATAAAAGTACAATCAGGTACAATCCTTATTTTAGGCTCACACTTACAGCTGAAGATCTCCTTTCTCCCTAATAAACCAGAGAGGCACTTTCTATTGTTCTGAGACTGGGTGGGTTCCTATATGTGTAGATGTGGTTATAGATTAGATGAATAAGTAAATAAGGAGAAAACAGAAACTTAATAATTTGGATGTTCCACAGGTATGCATGCTCAAAGACTAACAGCACAGCAGTATGGAGGATAAATGAAATAAACGAAAGTAATATAAATCCCATTCAGTAAGGAAATGCAAAAAGATTCACAATAATTTGGCAATCTGCTTTTATGTTTCTCAAACAGTTTAATACTCTTATATATTTTTTTCTGCATATTTCTAATTAATGAATTCATTGGAAACACTACTCTCCATTTTATACTGCTAGTAGTTTATCCAACTTACCAGAGAAACGTTTTGTTTTAATCACTGAAGGAGTTTAAATTACTTTTCCATGAGTTGTTAAGTCCTTCTTTGCATGCATATAATCCAAGAGAATGAATATCAGTGCCTGTAAAAGGGAAGAG
>NW_016808896.1:67856-72183 GCF_001698545.2 Rhinopithecus bieti | reverse complement strand
CCTGAATTTTGTAGAAATGACTGACTTAACGCAGGAAATGTACAAAATGAGCCTGAAACATCTTGTTGTAAAAAGTAAAGTAGAGGTTCCTCTTCAAAGAGACTTTCCTCCCAGTGTAATTAGGAATAAACAGTAACTTCTCATAGAAGCAAAATTTATTCAAAGACCTGTGCTAACATTCTTAGATATCTGCCAGCCGTAATAAAGAGATCAATGTATTTTGCATTCTTAGCTCCCACAATTTAGCCTAAATATTTGCTCTGGCATGCTAATACTGGTCCAAGCAAGCATTAGGTCATATCCTGTTCCTCTTCCTTATTTGGAGGTGTTTTTACCTTTCTCAGCATTCCACAAGTTACTTCTTCTTTCCTTTGTTCTCCTCTGCCTTTGCCTCTTTTGAAAAGTTCTAAGTTGCTAGCCAGTTAGGACAAATACAGAATGTGAGGTCCCATTCCAGCCAACGGAACCTGGACACGTCAGGTTATAAATGACCCTGTCCCCTTTGTTCGGTGTACTCTCATGGCAAAACTGCTGGCGAGTGTACCCTTTGTGTGATAGCCTTGCTGAGAAAATTAAATGTATGCTCGAGTGCTATTTCTTTACAGAACTGGAGAACAAGCATTTCTAACATTGTTGAAAAGAAAGCAAGGACTCCTGGAGTCTGTCACATGCCACCTAGTAGGGTGTTTTCCCCCACCAAAATGGAACAATTTGAGTATTAAAACTAATATCCATATTTGAAACATATCAAATATGTTCAAAGTCCATAATTATATATATTGCATATATATATATCTATATACATATTAAACTGAATTTAACTTTTAATCAAGGTTAAATAACAGAAACTGGATTTGCTCTTCTGCTTGAAATAATGAAAACACAAAATAAATGCATTGATGGTTTTCAAGACACTCGACATCAAGCAATGATAGAGAATGATCACAGAGAGAGAAAACAAACAAGGCAATCCCTATAAATGCCAAATATTACCGCCTTGTGTGAGCTTTTAGTTCATGATACAGTGAATTAGAACCCAAATGGAGCCCGCGAGGCTTCCTAATTGAGTCAATAGAATTTAGAGACCAGGGAGACCAAGATGGCTAATATCTACCAAAATAGCTACATTCCACAGAATAAAGTACTAGAGAGGAAAGAGTTGCACAGACAGAGAAATCCAGACATATGTAGAGAGACTCTCTGAGTATCCAGATGTGTGCTGATCATGTGTATAAGAAAACTACCCAAGTCTAGGGAAACCACTATCCGATTGGAGGCAACAGTGCCCAATATCCATACATGACTGGGCATGGTTTCTGTCCCCACCAACTAGATTGCACAAATCTCAAGAGTTAGGGGGCATTTGGTAGAATATCAGAAGCATCTTGTCATAATAGTGGAGGAAAATTGGCCTAAACTGAGCACTAATCTGGCTTGACCTAGCAAATCTTAAAAGGCAAAGAAACAAAAATATCAAAGTATTCCCAACTAAACTATGTATCAGAACAATGCTCAAGAATACCTTGTAGGAATGAAAAAAAGGAAAAAATCAAAGATTACCAAGAATGAAAAGAAGCAAGAATATATGACCCATAATGAGAAAAAAAAATCAATTGAAACCGACCCAGAAATGACATTGATCTTAGAATTAGCAGACAAGAGCATGAAAATAGTTATTATAACTGCAATCTATGTACCTGAGTTAGTAAAGACATAAAAGATGTTAAAAGGTCCAAATCAAACTTCTAAAGATGATGCCTACAGTGTCTTTGATGAAAAATTAACAGTATGGGATTAATAGTAAATTAGATGTTGCAGATAAAATATTAGTGAACTTGAAGGCATAGCAATAAAAAATATGAAAAACAAACACAGAAAGAAAAAATATAAATGAATAAAGTATAATCAGTGAGCTGTGGAACAACTTCAGGTAATTGGAGTTTCTAAAGGAGGGAAATATGGGGACAGAAAACCATATTTCAATAAATAATGGCTGAAGATTTTCCAAATTTGATGAAAACCAATCAAGGAATTCAGAGTCTTAAATGAAATATACACAGAAGAAACAGGAAAAAAATTACATCTTAATCAACTTGCTCGAAGCAGGGATAAAGAGAAAAATCCTTAAAGCAGCCAGAGGGAAAAGAGACATGTATGTACAGAGGAACAAAGATAAGGGCAAGAGCTGATTTTTGTTGGATACAATACAAGCATAAAAACAGTGGAGCAGCGTCTTAAAGTGCTTAAAGGGAAAAAAAAAAAGGTCAAGCTAGAATTCTGTACCAAGTGAAAATATCTTTCAAAAGTAAAGGCAAAGTAAAGACATTTTCAGACACACAAAATCTGAAAGAATTTAACACCAGCCAACCTACACTACAAGAAATGATGAAGGAAATTCTTCAGGTAGAAGGAAAACGATAGCAAAAGAAAGCTTGCATTTACACAAATAAATGGGAAGAACTGGAAATGGTAACTAATTAAATAAATATATGTTATTTTTATTATAAATCTCCTTAAGAAAACTTAATGATCATCTTTGAATGATGCAAGAGAATTAATTAGTTATTTTAAAGACTGATGAAAAAAAGATGAATCAAGCATTTATCCTGACTTTCTTTGATGAACTGTACATCAGGTAACCAAATAGTTGATAGAAAAAGTTCATCCTTAAAACAACTTTCCTAAAAATGTTAGAAAGGCAGTTAATAAACAAAGAAATATCACCAATTAATATAGTTAATATCATAGTATCACCAATGTGAATCCTAAAATAAAATAATAAAAAGCAGATGAAAAATTTTAGGACTCTCTGACAACATCTGATCTGAATAAGCAGCCTAACACAATGAAAAAAGAGGTTTAAATACTACCTATTTTGGATTCTTAACAAATAAAACCAAATAAACCAGAATCCAATGAAGCCTCTAGATTAAATTGTCAGTAAGTAGGCATTTCAGGGGATGGAGGGACATGCTTTTCTGAATACCACAGGGATACAATCAGTAAAATCCAGACCATCAGGAACTCTATGAACCAAAAATCACACTTTTCTTCAATAAGCTGCAAGAAATAAAAAGGGGGGCAAGGAAAATTTATAGACTAAAAGAAGTTTAAGAAACATGTAAAACAAATACATTTTGATGGACTTGCTTGGATCTGGACTCAAACCCACAACTATTTTAAAAAGTAAAAAAAAATTTAATGAAACTTGAACATCAATTGGACATTGATATAATTAATTGATTTTTTTCTTCAGCTGAGATAATGATATTGGCTTTTTCTCTTCTTACAAAAAGTGCTCCTTTGCTGAGAAACACATACGGAAAATTTTATGGATAAATTGATATAATGATTGAAATTTGTTTCAAATTAATCCAAAGAGGAGAAGGGATAGAATTACAAATGAAACAAGATGGGCTTTCAATTAATAATGGTAAAAGTTGGCTGGGTGAGGTATGCTTGGGGCTTTGTTACACTATACTCTCTTCTGTTACAAATGTATGAAATTTTCCATAATTAAAAAAATATTACTCTGTTTAGTTTCAGCACTAGATCACAGGCTTCAGAGGGCAATGGTAAATGAATGAGCAACAAGAAGCCTAGTGTTCCTATGGAAAATGACTTCACGTATGAACGGTGGAGAGAATAATGAGAAATTCAAGTACAGGAGCCTTAGAAGCTGGATTTGCTTATTTTTAAAAATCGTGTGATGCCTATTTCATAAGGGATTAAATATTATCACAATAAGACTTTGATGATAAACATAGGTTTACCGATGTAGAAATCATCACCTTAACAAATTCAGTTCTGAAAGTACATGAAGAATACTCCTAGGTTCAGCAATTGCAATAGTCAAATCGTGTTATTTGATCTAGTAAAATATATGACAATAAAAGGTAAACTTCTGGTCTTTTGTCATACTATAAAAAACTGGAAATCAACAAAAATTGGATTGTATTGAGCAAAACATACAACTTCTTATTATATTGCTTATTTCCCTGTTTTGTCTTAGTGCCCTTTTCCTGGTATTTCATTATAATTCGGGGGTGTATTGCAGAATTAAGTAGTCCATTGCCTTGGAACCTAGCATGATAAATAATGTGTTCAAAATAAACTAAAATCAATAGGAAAATATTAATGAAATCTTAACATACTTACCAGAGTTAACCCTTTCCAAAGCTGTTTCCATTTGGCCTTCCTGATGCAAGTTTGTATTTGATAAAACGACGAAATAAAAAACAGGAAATAGGCCGGGCGCGGTGGCTCAAGCCTGTAATCCCAGCACTTTGGGAGGCCGAGACGGGCGGATCATGAGGTCAGGAGATGG
>NW_016808896.1:64718-67374 GCF_001698545.2 Rhinopithecus bieti | reverse complement strand
AAAAAAAAAAAAAAAAAACAGGAAATAATTTTCAATGCCTAAGTTATGTTAAATGAGACTTAGCAGACTCATTCTAGACAAGAATAGTGGGCAGTATTTGGTCTAGGGAGGGGAAGAAAGAAGAGCAGTAGAGGAGATCAGGGCAATATACATCAAGGCTGCCTTAAACCTAGCCACAGTGCCAAACAAGCACATGAAAAGTGAGAATTTCAGTTTGGTCTCACAATGAAAAACATTCAAATATTTCAAAGTCTTTGAAGTTTTCACTTTTCAGGAGGATATTAGGTTGACTCAGCTATAACAATACGATTCTATAGATAAGTCCATGAATCTTTGATTTCATCATTAAATTTGTTTAGCTGTCATGCCATGTATCTAAAAGTGAAGAATTTTTTATCACTAGAAATGGCTTATGCCCATGATCAGCTTTTGAAAGCAGTAGAGTTTTGCAGGGTTTTACAAAGAAGTAAATGGTTTCTTTTTGAAAATACACATCCAGGACATGGAGCAGGAGTAAGAACAGTGAAATGGCAGTCAACACAATTGAAATTATGTTGGAATTTTAGCAATTATTAGCTGTGTGATCATGGCAAATCACCTTGCCTCTTAACCCCAGTTAATGCATTCTTAAAATGAGCAAATTTAATTAAATTATTTGTATGGTATTGAATTTTCAATTGTAATTCATTCATTAAACACGTATTTATTACCTGCCTACTATTAAATACAACTGTACAACATAGTAACAAAGAGCATGTTTCTGAAATCACACTACCTAGGCTAAGCAAATTTAATTATATTATTTGTATGGTATTGCATTTCCAATAATAATTCATTCATTAAACACATATTTATTACTTGCCTGCTATTAAATATAACCGTACAACATAGTAACAAAGAGCATGTTTCTGAAATCACGCTACCTAGGTTTGAATCTTGTATCTACCCGTTACTAACCATGTGTGCCAATGTACAACATATTTTAAATTATCTGTGCTTTAATGTTCTTATCTACAAAATGGGGATAATAATAGCACACACCTCATAGAGTTGTCAGAATTAAAGGGAAATAATTTATTTAAATAAATTTAGAAGATTGCTTGGCATTCAATGTATGTTAGCTATTATTATAATAAGCTAGGCATTGGAGTCATAGTGAGGACGAAGAATGAAACAGTCCTTTTTTATCTAACAAGAAAAACAGAAATCATTAAGTTAGTAAAGCTATGTTAAAGAAAGTAGTCACTTGGGGAAAACATAGAAGAAACAACAGTGAGGTTTTAATCTGACTTCTGTTAAAGTCTTAAAAGGAGAAAAGAAGGGTAAATAAGAAGTAGTTCAGTAAGGAGGAAGAGGGACAGCATGTGCAAAAGCAGTGGTTCAGTAATTCCTTTTGACTCAGATACAGTATTTCTATGTAAGTATAATCCATAAAGCAATTATCATACATTAAAAATGCACCACAGTCTTCTGTGTATCAAAACTCATCACGAAAAAGTGAAAGGGCAAATGACTGAGTGCAAAAACGTATCTGTAGCACATGTAGCTGTCATAGGGTTTATCTAGGCTGTATAGAGAAAAGAATAAATAATTCCATAGGAAAAAAAAAATAAAATACTTAAACAGATACCTCACAAAGAAGCTATCCAAGGCTGGGCATGGTGGCTCATGCCCATAATCCCAGGACTCTGGGAGGCCTAGGCAGGCAGATCACCTGAGGTTGGGAGTTCAAGACCAGCCTGACCAACATAGAGAAACCCCGTCTCCACTAAAAATACAAAATTAGCCAGGTGTGGTGGTGCATGCCTGTAATCCTAGCTACTCGGGAGGCTGAGGCAGGAGAATCACTTGAATCCGGGAGGCAGAAGTTGTGGTGAGCCAAGATTGCACCATTGCACTCCAGCCTGGGCAACAAAGAGCAAAACTCCAATGCTATCCAAATGGCCAATACATATACAAAAAACAGTGCCCAACTTCCTTAGTCACCAGGGCAATATAAATTAGAATCACAATGCAATAGCATTATATATCCATGAGAATGGCTAAAAAAAATCAACTGTTGACAAGGCTCGGAGAAACCAAAACTTTTATATTACTGCTGGTGCAATTTGTATTCGTACACACAGTTTAACAGTATCTATAAAAGCTGATACTGCCCTCCTATGTATATACTCAATATATATGTGGATATATGTTTGCCAAAGTCCATCTACTAGAATGATTCTAATAACATTATATGTCATAGCTAAAATACAGAAAATCTGAAGGTTCATCAGCAGTAGTACAGATAAATAAATCATGGTATATTCATACAGTGGATATATAGAGGGATGATAATGAGTGATCTAATGGAATTTCACAATCATAATACTGAGGGAAAAAATGGATTTTCACAATCATAATGCTCAGGGAAAAAATGCAGACACACGCAAAATATATGATTCAGTTCATATAAAATATTAAACTATCAAAATTATTCTATGCCATTAGAAGTCAGAATAGAGGTTACCGTGAAGGAGAGATCAGTGACTTAAAGGGAGTACATGGGAGACCACTAGATTACTGGTAATATTCTGTAATCTGATCAGAGTACCAGTAGAGCAACCTAGAAATCACCCGAGTCTTTTTATTTTGAAATGGAGTGGTTATGTCTGTT
>NW_016808896.1:57726-62479 GCF_001698545.2 Rhinopithecus bieti | reverse complement strand
TTAGGAGAGTATATCTTATGGATATGAGAAATTCTGCCATGTATTTGAATTTTAATTAAAAGTATTTAGTAATAAGGTGGTAAGAGAATAATTCACACAACCGGTTTGGTGGCAACAGCTCTTGAACAACAGTAAAAATAAATCTACAGTAAAATGCAAGAAGAGTGAGTTCAACACACAAAATTTGAAATCCAGTCAGCCTGTGAGTAGTAAAAGTGGCACCTAGGAAAGTCTTGAACATCCATTTTCCAGAATCCAATTTCAGGACTCCCTTTGAATAATTTTTTAAAACACATCTGTTAGAGGAGTATTGCAGGAAGTCAGGGACCCTGAACGGAGGGACCGGCTGAATCCGCGGCAGAAGAACACAAATTGTGAAGATTTCATGGACATTTATTAGTTTCCCAAATTAATAATCTTATAATTTCTTACTCCTGTCTTTACTGCAATCTCTGAACATAAATTGTGAAGATTTCATGGACACTTATCACTTCCCCAGTCAATACCCTTGTGATTTCCTATGCCTGTCTTTACTTTAGTCTCTTAACCCCATCATCTTCTTTGCAAACTGAGGAGGATATATGTTGCCTCAGGACCTTGTGATGATTGCGTTAGCTGCACAAATTGTTTGTAGAGCATGTGTGTTTGAACAATATGAAATCTGGGCATCTTGAAAAAAGAACAAGATAACAGCGATGTTCAGGTAACAAGGCAGGCAACCCTGAGCTGGCCGCCGGTGAGCCAGACGGAACAGAGCCATATCTCTCTTCTTTCAAATGCAAATAGGAGAAATATTGCTGAATTCTTTTTCTCAGCAAGGAACATCCCTGAGAAAGAGAATGCGCCTTGAGGGTAGGTCTATGATCGGCCCCCTTGGAGGCTAACGTCTTTTATGGTCGAAGCCGAAGGGATGAAATAAGCACCAGTTTCCTGTAGCGCTCCCAGGCTTATTAGAACGAGGAAATTCCTGCCTAATAAATTTTGGTCAGACAGGTTGTCTGCTCTCAAACCCTGTCGCCTGATAAGATGTTATCAATCACAATGCGTGCCGAAACTTCATTAGCAATTTTAATTTTGCCCCATCCTGTGGTCCTGTGATCTGACCCTGCCTCCACTTGCTTTGTGATATTTTATTACCTTGTGAAGTATGTGATCTCTGTGACCCACACCCTATTCATGCACTCCCTCCCCTTTTGAAAATTGCTAATAAAAACTTGCTGGTTTTACGGCTCGGGGAGCATCATGGAAACTGCCGACGTGTGATGTCTCCTCCGGACACCCAGCTTTAAATTTCTCTCTCTTGTACTCTTTCCCTTTATTTCTCAAACCAGCCGAGACACCTAGGAAATAGAAAAGAACCCACGTTAACCATCAGGAGCGGGTTCTCCCGATAGAGGAGCATCAAAATATAGTGTTTGTGGTGCAATTATGTTCTTTTACAATTTCATAACAATACTTGCTTTCAAAAAATCCCATCAGTAGAGAATTGCCCTATGTGAAATTGGTTTGACTGCTGAGAAATCTTTTAGTTTACTTCATTTTAAATAGTTTTATCACCATCTACAATTGTAAAGCTAATTATCTAGATTATCCAATTTTTGTTTGTTTGTTTGATTAGTGTCTGGTTACAAACACTCTTCCCATTCCCTGCTTAGCTTTTTTGAGGTCTTTGTTGTGTTCAATAATATATCCCCTGGGCCTAGCTAGAATAGTGCCTAGCACCTGTAGGAGCTCCATTCCTATTTGTTAAAAGAAATAATTATTCTATGCCCACATAGTAGGAATGTTTCATCTTCTACACACAATATTTCACCAATATGTACTAAATGCCAATATCTAATTATTGTATCATCAGCCTGCATACCACGGTGTTTCAAAATACCTAGGCATGTTGGATTCTCCTTTGTCATTGTCCTTTTAGTATAAGAAGCTCTGGTAAAACACTCATCTTGAAGATATTGGAAAAAATTGCGCATTGAGAGTCCAGCGGTCAGTTTTCAGTTCTGATTCCACTCACTGCATGACCTTAGAGAAGTCACTTTGCCTTGGTGCCTTACTTTGCTCATCTATACAATCAGTAGAACAAAAACTTTTCTATCAACTTTGCATGATGCTTGTAGAAATTATTGAAAACGTAAGACAGCATCAGTATGTGGCTAGCCAGAATAGCATCTAACACATAATGGACACTTAAAATTCTCTTTCCCCATTCCTGTTTCTCTCTCTCTTTTTTTTTTTTTTTTTTTTTTGAGATGTAGTGCCACTTTGTCACCCAGGCTAGAGTGCAGTGGCATGATCTCAGCTCACTGCAACCTCGGCCTCCCGGGTTCAAGGGATTCTCCTGCCTCAGTCTCCCGAGTAGCTAGGATTTCAGGTGCCTGCCACGAGGCCTGACTAATTTTTGTAATTTTTAGTAGAGACAAGGTTTCACCATGTTGGCCAGGCAGTCTCGAACTCCTTACCTCAGGTGATCCACCTGCCTTGACCTCCCAAAGTGATGGGATTACAGGTGTGAGCCACCGCGCCCAGGCTCCCCATCCCTCTTTCTACTTTTCCTTTCTGTGTAAAGTATTATTAGTACTCCCTGCAGAACTGTAAATACGTTTGTGTTTAATTGATGTTTGCAATGACCTAGCAAGGTTTGTGACCTGTTTTCCATAGAAACAAACCTTTGTATTCTTACGTAGATTTGGAGGCGTAGGAGGGTAAACGGATACTTACTCACTATTTTAGAACCATAAATATACTGGTTTCATGTTCTTGATGAATAAAATAAAGCCCTGCTAATGATACTATTCACAGTCACTTAGCCTTTGGAAAGGCAGTACAATATAGTGAAAACATGCACTACATTGGGATTTAGATAATTCTAATTTGGCTTTAGTCTGCCATTCACTGGCCAAATGACTGAACAAATCGGTTAACTGCTCAGCCTCAGTTTCCTCCTCTGCAAAATGGAGATTGTATCATCTGTCTAGCTAGTGCCATCCACAAGGTATTGGGATAAATCATATAAGGTTATGTATATGAAATCCTTATCATGCTCTATATTTGGAAGGCATTAACAATCTGAATGTATATCTGTTCAGCAGTGAATTTACGCTATATTCCCTTTACAAATATTTCTTTTCATATAATGTTTCTTTGGCTCTTGTCACTGTTCACCCTTTAACTTTGTTAAAGACTATACTTCTTGATGAAAGGGATTTTAATTTTGACTATATAACTCTGCCATATAACCAAGCCTGGTTGTCTAGAAGTACAACAGATATCAACTAATTGTTCTGTAACATTTAGCATTTACTTGTTCTAATATATAAAAATTGCAAAATATTGCAATTAATGTATTAATTACAGTATTCATATATGTATCAATACTTTTTTTTATTAATATTTGCTTTTTTTGAGATGGAGTCTTGCTCTGTCGCCCAGGCTGGAGTGCAGTGGCATGATCTCGGTTCACTGCAACCTCTGCCTCCTGGGTTCAAGTGGTTCTCCTGCCTCAATCTCCCGAGTAGGTGAGATTTCAGGCACCCACCACCATGCCGGCCAATTTTTGTATATTTAGTGGAGACGTGGTTTCGCCATATTGGCCAGGCTGGTCTCAAACTCCTGATCTCGTGATCCGTCCACCTCGGCCTCCCAAAGTGCTGGGATTACAGGCATAAGCCACCACTCCTGGCTGATACGTTTATTAGCATATTTATATCTATGTGAAATTTGTTCAAAATCTACCAAATATTTTAAAATTAAAACTTCATAAACAGATAAAACAAAATTCCAAAAGGTTATGAAATCAACCTCACTTTACTTTAGTGAGTCTATATTTTTGCTATTGTGGCAATTTCCTTCATTTAAACTGTGTTTTGGGGTCATTTTTAATGCCAGTTTGTAAGTTGCTAAGCTTTATTTGTAAATCAATGAGCTGTCAAGCTGTCTTTGACTTAAAAATTGGAATATGAAATACTGATTTGTAGTCTTTCATTTTCAGTGAAATAATTATGCAAATGTTGCAATATCTTTCTAATACAGTGAATAAAAATCTCATGAAAAATAATTTAATGAAGATCTATTTTTACTATTAGAATTTCAGAAAGATTTTAAGAAATGTGTGGAGAAGCTATGCAATCATTTTACTGTAGAAAATAATTGTCATGTAGCACCACCAACCCCCAGCTAGAATCTCCACTTTTCTATTTCAGCATCTATTATGGATTTATTTGCTTGAATGCTAGAGAAAGGCAGGAAATGCTCAATTATTAGCAATAGTTTCCTTCACTGAAAAATCTAAAAGAAATAGTTGAAACATTCAGCAGAGCTCTTAAAGTAAGAATGTGCTATATTAGTGGTTCACATTTTCCTAACACTTTAACAACACATATTCAAGTAATATTCAAAGCATAGACAATTATAATTATACTTCACAAATGTTCAGTAGAAATTAAGAATGGTGGTGATTTGCGATTGAGTTGCCATACAGAAATTCTGATCTTTGACTATTTACCTTTCTCTTAAAAATAAGTGTCTAGTTTAGTATTTAGATGTTCAAGTGCTCAGGCAACATGAAATCTTGCCTAAATCCTCAAGCATACATATAGGATAGATAGAGTTGTTGAAATTTGACTGTAAATATACAGAAAATGTAATGTCAAAAACACATTTAATTTCCACTGACTTACTATAGCAAGCAGTACTTCTCATACAGTAATATACATCTGAATCTATTGAATTTTTTTTTTTTTTTTTTTTTTTT
>NW_016808896.1:52565-56607 GCF_001698545.2 Rhinopithecus bieti | reverse complement strand
ACTTCTAGGCATTCACTGAGTACTTTTAGGTTCTAGGCACATATCTATGCACTTTAAAAGTATTATCTCATTTCATCTTGACAACTCTATGAAATAGGTGCTATTATCATCTCCATTTTACAGTTTAGGAAATAAATGGACACCAAAGTGAAGTAAAATGCTACAAATCACATTGCTAGTACTTGGTACAAGTGGTGTTCAAAATTAGGCAGTTAAACTTCACAGTCTATGCCATGATGTCTTTACAGGGCCGCTCTTAGCATCAAAACTAAGTAAGAAATAGAAGCAGAGAGGTGAGGCAGATTGACATCAAAAAAACCCTTGATGACTTCTAAAACTGATATTGGAGAGTATGACTAACATGAGAGGAAAAGTGTGGTTCTTAACACTGAATTCCTGAATTACGCAGACTTATCTGCCCAGACAATAGGTAGCCACGGAATATGGAGGCCTTGCTTTCAGGGGCATGTCCTTTATTGCAAAGTACATGCAGACAGAACCCAAAGAGGGTGAGTGAGGTAATGGATGAGCTGCACACACTCAGTTCCCTCTCCCAAATTCACTGTTCAGGTAAGTCACTAACGGAACTCCTTGTACATGGAAGAAAACAAAAAGGGTAGAGAATAAACGTTTTCTTCAGCAGTAAGATTCTACCTTTAATCTCTGGCTAAGAATTACATAAATAATATTTATTATACATCTATTTTATTGAATATTTGAGACTCTTCAACTAGTACTTGCTACATTTCTTTCTGCTACCAATTAGTCATTCATTACTCATGAATAAATCAAAAGAGATTACTAATACTTAGTAGGGTACAAAATGCTAGCAGGAAAAAAAGCCCATCTAATATGATATATAATAAGATAATCTGCCCAATTTTAAAATTCAAAAAGGAAGAGATAGTAGTAAAATATTTTTCTCATAGGGACTATTAAAAGTGTCACTTGATGTTATTAATAAGCATTCATATAACATGTTTCTAAGTTTTAATAAAAAGCTCTTAATTCAGGAAAATATATTTTCCTATTATAGCATTAATATAAATGTTTATCTAATTAGCAAATAGTAAACATATACAAATTACTAAATAAGAGTCTCAAAACAATGTGGAGCAAATAGAAAATGTAAGATAAGAAGATACTAAATTGTATGTTTTTGTTTGTTTGTTTGTTTGTTTGTCTTTTTTTGAGACACAGTCTTGCTCTGTCACCCAGGCTAGAGTGCAGTGGCATAATCTCGGCTCACTGCAACCTCCGCCTGTCGGGTTCAAGCGATTTTCCTGCCTCAGTCTCCTGAGTAGCTGGGATTACAGGCGTGCACCACCACGCCTGGCTAATTTTTAATTTTTAGTAGAGATGTGGTTTCACCATGTTGCTCAGGCTGGTCTTGAACTCCTGACCTTGTGATCTGCCCCCTGCTCGGCCTCTCAAAGTGCTGGGATTACAGGCATGAGCCACTGTGCCCAGCCTAAATTGTATATTTTGTAAATCAAGTTCATTTACCTTTTGGTTGACATTGGACCATATCATTGTTCAGGGCAGCCTCACTGAACACCAACATGCCAACATCCATGTTATTGTTCCTATTCCCATATATACTTTATATATTTATGTCTTTCTTTCCCTGTCTACTTCCTTTAGCCTCTCCTTTTTCCACAAGTCATCAGCCTTGTGTAAATCTCAGTTTCCTCCCTCTTCATCTCTGATCCCATGATCTTTCTCTTCAACTACTCTTACGTTAGCATTCTTCACTCTCTTCTGTGTATTTAAACTAATATTTCCCTGAAAATTTCAAAACCTAAATCAATACAACCTAGTAACTCTCTCACTCCCACCTTAGCTCACTAAAATTGGCTATTTCCCCATAAATATGAGTATTGACTCAGCCACAAACTTATGGATTCCAACCACAGCTGAGCTCTCAGCAAAGCAGTGTAATTTGTTCAAGTGTTTCTGGAAAGATTCTTCTTCCACTTCCCACATTGTCTATTCTAAATTTTCACAATTCTCTACTTATCTCAGAGGTGATTAGATGCTTTTAGGCAAAAATTACTGCATTTCCCTGCTCCTAACCTGAGGACATACCTCTATCTATACAAGCCTTTATTTCTATTGATTCAATTTCTTTTTTTCAAAGATGAATGTTTCTGCCTGTGCTCTGGGTTATATCCCTTCCTGTCTCCTCTGAAATCTTGCTCTCAGAGTAATTTTTCCCTTTTACTTTATCTTCAATCTATCCTTCTAAATTTTCTGGCTGATTCACTTTGGCCTATACATATTTTAAAGCCTCTCCCACATTAAAAATATTAAACCCTAGACCTTCCATGTTCCATTTCCAGGTACTAGTTGCTCTCTCCACTTTCCTTAACTGTTAACCTTAGAAGAATCTTCTGTACCCACTATTTCCATTTCTTTGCCTTACATTTCCATTTCCATCCAGTCTAGCCTTTGCCCCCACTTCTACATCAAAATCACCTCCTTTTATTTTTTTATTTTTTTTATTTTTTTGTTTTTATTTTTTGAGGCGGAGTCTTGCTCTGTCGCCCGGGCTGGAGTGCAGTGGCCGGAACTCAGCTCACTGCAAGCTCCGCCTCCCAGGTTCCCGCCATTCTCCTGCCTCAGCCTCCGGAGTAGCTGGGACTACAGGCGTCCGCCACCTCGCTAGTTTTTTGTATTTTTTAGTAGAGACGGGGTTTCACCGTGTTAGCCAGGATGGTCTCGATCTCCTGACCTCGTGATCTGCCCGTCTCGGCCTCCCAAAGTGCTGGGATTACAGGCTTGAGCCACCGCGCCCGGCTCATCTCCTTTTATTAGTTAGAAGAAAATAAACCCCACCCTAAATTTTGGTAATTTGATACTAACTTAATCAACTGATTATTTATAAAATATGGGCAGCATGTAGAAAACAACTGCAAAATACCAGCCTCAGTAACATTGGAGTTGCTTTACCACCCTTAAACCTGAAGAGGAAAGAGAAAGATGCAGTTACCAGAACCTGGAAATAGCAAAAGCTATCTAGAAATGGACACTTGACAGGAATTGTGACTTTGTGTCAGGAAAAATACAGCATGTGCTAACCACACGGAGGTAACAAGGAAATAAATATCCAAACCTCACCCTGTTCCTTCCCTCAGAGCTCCTACAAGGACTCCCCAATACTTCAACCTGAATCAAAGTCCATTTATACACATCTACTGAAGATGTACAGATCAGAGCAGAGTGGAGAAGGGTGAAGAGTGAATTCAGAGACATCTACAGAAGACATCCTGCACATTCATGTGCCCAGATCCAGTGATAAAATTTGAATTCTTAACTTATTTGATATCTACAATATGTGATATTGCTCCCTCTGACCACTTTAAAATTCTTGCCTAGAACAAATTATACATTTTGCACTTTAACCTTTTTTTCCCGACCTCCCTGAGTGTTCTTTCTTGATTTCCTTCATCATCTTTTCTCCCTAACCCTGCTTACCTCTTAGATATGGATGGGTCCCAAGACTTTGCTCTCAGCCTACTTGTCTCAAAAAGTAGGCCTTAGTTTGACCCTGATCACATCTAATATTTCAATGTATATGCTAAGAAATTCCAAATATATCTCTTCAGGCCGTATGTTTGTTTCCAGAGCAACAGCTTATACTTTCCATTGTCCGCTGCACATCTTTTTACCAGATGTCCCACAAAAACTCTATTTCAATGTGTCCAAAACAAAATTTCTCTTCTTTACCCAAGTACAGCTATTCCTTTACAAACCTATTCCTCTTCCTGTTTTCTCCATTTCAGTTTATAAAAGCAATGATCCCCGATCTCTCTAACCAGAAATCTGAGTGATATCCGTGTTAGTTCCACCTCCTCATTCCACATACCCGAACAATACTCAGGTCTTTTCAACAGTATCCCATTAAAATACTTCATATGTATTCTCTCATCTCTGTCCCACTGCTACTACCTTACATCAAGTCCTATTTATCCCCTGGACTTTTGTTGTAGTATCCTGATTGTTTTTGAGCGTTGCGGGGGTGGGGGGGGGGGGGGGGGGG
>NW_016808896.1:45516-48713 GCF_001698545.2 Rhinopithecus bieti | reverse complement strand
TTTTTTTTTTTTTTTTGCAAAAGGCCTTAATCCTTATTTTTATTTTAAGTTCTGGTCTACATGTGCAGGATGTGTAGGTTTGTTACACAGGTAAACATTTCTCTTTTTAATTCATGAGATAAGCATCAACTCAATCCAATCATAACATAGAGTTTTAATAAATTGAATCAGTATCATCATAGTAAGATAATCTGGAAACAAAGTTTTTATTTGTTTTGACTAGAATTTCACACAATTATCATTTCATGCTACTGCAATGGTGATTTTCACTTATGTCAAGGGAGAGAAGGAAAGAAAGAGATGTGTTAATACATATTGTGGTGTCCATCAGAAAATTTTGATCCAATTAAATGCTTAATTATCAGGAAGCTTGTTCTTCCCCTGTACTTGGAATATGTTCTCTTTCATATTTAAAGATGATATTATGGGCCATGTTTGGAATAATTCACAGTTGGATGAGGAGGTGGAGGTGCATGGATACTCTACTTGCGGATCCAATATTCATTGTAATCAATACAAGGGTCATATACTTTTGTTTAAAGATAGCTAGCTGCCATAACTATAAGCAGCAACAATGGTGATTAGTTCCCCAGAAAAATTAATTGAGCAGCTTCTAGAAGTGGCTCTGGATAAAAATATGAATTACGTGAAATCGGTCTTTGATGCAGCCCATCTTTTCATCTTTTTTTGCCAGACTTTCCATTTCTTTTATCTCTTAGACATAAAGTGCCTTCCTGCTACACTAGGTCTCTTCCATTCCAGAAAAAGCAATTATAATATATACTAATATTTACCAGTAAAGAAGTTCTATGTGTCGAGTATCATTAGCAGTCTCCTCATAGAAATATTGCATTTCAAAAGAAAACTATGGCAAGGGACAATGCAAAACTACATGCTTTTCATACTATAGGGGCAACTGGCCATTTGTTCTTAGGTTAGTCCTTGTAATCTTGTTAGCTCTGGGTTCTGACAAACAGCTGTTTAAGAAGCGAATTTCTGGGCTGTTGGATTGCAAGGCTCTTACCAATCCCTAGTGAACAAAAATCAACAAGGAGACAAATCAGTTGGTGGGTGCTAGTCCTTCTTGCTCTAGCAGTTCTTCACAGAAACATATCATATATTTGATGGTCACGCAGAATGAGGACCTGGCCAAGTCAGACATGTCTAAGATGCAGACTTTTTGCCTTTTATCCCGTTAGGTTTGGGAGCAGCCACATCAACACTCAAGGATCTATTGCCATATGCAGCACTAGCATTCAAATTTTAAACTTTCGTGACTGAAATATATAGTAAGAAATATACTTTATATATTGCCTCATTAACTATATACACACACAACACACATATGTTTGTACTTCCATTACCTATGTATATTTACCAATATACACACATACACATGCATATTGAGCCAAAATTTCCACAAAGCAATACTTTCTCTTACCACTTGTGATGTACTATTATACTTTGAATTATCTTTCACTCTATTTTAAAATTAAAAAGATGTATCGTGACTTGCTAAATTGATTTCACAACCCACTGATAACCTCAACCCACATTTGTAAAAACACTTAACATTACTGATATATGATAATTCTATGCCATACTGCAGCTACATGTTTTCTCGCTCCCTTTCTTAGTAAGTCATGAGGCCTACAGTAGTCTTGCCCATTGCTTACCAAACATCCTGACTAGAAAATGGAGGTGCCTCCTTAACTACCTGACTTATTACTAAGGAATGAAGAGAATAAAATACATGGTTGTAAATTACAGGGCTAATTGTTACAGGTTTACTTCACTCAACTTTCTATGACACTATTTTTTTACAGATTATTTTAGAAGACAGGAAAATATACACTTCAGGACTGCTGTCTTCTTTAAAAAACTATTGAGGTATAAACTATACAACATAAAAATTTCCCTTTTCAAATGCACAGTTTGATGAGTTTTAGTAAATGTATATAGCCATGCAGTCAACATTATAATTATGGGAAGACTATTTCCATTACCCTGGAACGTTTCCTGTGATTCTTTGTAGTAAACATGTTCTACTAAACTCCAGCCTTGGAAACTACTGATTTGTTTTTTATCCCTATCATTCTGTCTTTTCTAGAATTTCATATAAATTAGAATCATACAATATGCAGCCCTCAGTTTCTAGCTTCTTTCATTTAGCATAATACCTTTAAGATTTATTTATGCTGAACACTTTTGCTAACAGGTAGTTTTTTGTTTGGATTTTGGTTTTTTTTTTTTTTTTTTTTTTGACAGACTCTCCCTCTGTCTCCTAGGCTGGAGTGCGGTGGCTCGATCTCAGCTCACCACAACCTCCGCCTCCCGGGTTCAAGCAATTCTCCTGCCTCAGCCTCCCAAGTAGCTGAGACTACAGGTACGTGCCACCATGCTCAGTCAATTTTTTTGTTGCTGCTTTTTTAGTAGAGATGGAGTTTCACCATATTGGCCAGGCTGGTCTTGAACTCCTGACCTTGTGATCCGCCCACCTCGGCCTCTCAAAGTGCTGGGATTACAAGCATGAGCCACCATGCCTGACCAATATAACTCAATTTTTTAATTAATATCCCTTTTCTATTGATGGAGAGCTGGGTTGTTTCCAGTTTGTAGCTGTTATGAATAGTGACACTATGAAAATTCACATAAGGTATTAATATGGACATATATTTCTTTTTGTGTGTGTGGGATAATATGGTACGTGTATGCTTAGCAATTTAATAAACTGCTGAACTGTTTATCACGGTGGATGTACCCATTTTCATTCTCACTGGCCATGAATAAGGGATCCAATTGCTCCTCATCCTTGTCAAGACTTGACATTTCCAGTATTTTAGATCTCAGCCATTCTAGCTATGCATGATAGTATCTCATTAGGATTTTTGTATTCTCTTTTCTGAGAAAAAATAATTAAGCAAATGCATCAGAACTGTCATATTTAAATCGTTGAAAGCACACATTCCAGTACAAGAGTTAGCCAGATGGCAAAGCACACTGCCAAAACATCCTTCCAAATTTCTCTCTCATGATGCAATGGCTCTGAAGCCTTAAGGATACATTAATGTTCAATACACATCTTCTTTGAACAATGCGATATCATATCAAACATTATTCAGGTGTACAATTAATGACTTAAATGTGTTATTTATTTATTTATTTATTTATTTATTTATTTATTTATTTATTTATAT